>NC_053171.1:37161066-37311066 GCF_016835505.1 Polypterus senegalus | reverse complement strand
TGGGGTAAAGGTGCCCTCTAGTGGATAGATTATTTTTTGTATTGGTTTGTTAACCAGTGATATGCAAATATGGTTACATGTTGTAATAATTTTGAATGTTGAATTTAGAGTTCTATTTTGTACTATTAAATACATCTTGTGGTGGTTGACAACCAAATGTTCAAAAAATAAATAAATGGACGAAGGAAACTAATGTTATGGTCTGCAGTTAGTGACATATTGTCAAAAAGCTTAAATGCTAATGTTTACTTATAGTGTTGTTTGGACCTTATTCAAGAACAAATAGCCTTTAACATTTTTGAAAATCTGTTTCAGATTGCTAAAGTAGAGAAACTGAAGCCACTGGAAGTAGAGCTACGTCGATTGGAAGATCTCTCTGAATCAATTGTTAACGATTTTGCATATATGAAGAAACGAGAAGAGGAGATGAGAGACACAAATGGTAATGTTTTGGCATTAATAACTTCATCCATTATCCAACCCGCTATATCCTAACTACAGGGTCACGGGGGATCTGCTGGAGCCAATCCCAGCCAACACAAGGGTGCAAGGCAGGAAACAAACCCTGGGCAGGGCACCACCCACCGCAGATTAATAACTTTATAATTTAATCTATTGATCATGTTATTTTTAAAAGCCTTAGATGTATGTGGTGTTAGTGTCCAGCACAAGGCTTTAGTTATATAAAGCAATGATTTTTCTAGTAAAGTTTTACTAGGCAATGTGTGCAAAAACTCACAATCATCATTTCTGTAGGGTAAAATCTGCTTGAGGGAGATATTACTTAAAAACAGTAGATTTGTTATTTTATGACCTTAACTGTGCCGGGTAACTTGGACCGAGTTATTGTATTCACAAACTCTCATTTAGACACACAGACCAACTTCACTCCAAAAGTGGACAGTGTACGTTGAATGATGCTTAAAGGATATAATAATCCTATAGTATGAGTTGGGGGCGGGAGGGAGAAGTTACGTTCCATGCTAGACTTATTATTGGATATGGTATCTCGAATGAAAACTGTTGAATAACAAAGGGAATAAGAGGAGAAGTTCTACAAACTACAGTGGTAAAAAAAAATTAAGGGAACATTTAATCATCACAGTCTAACACCAAATCTGTAAAGCTTCAGGGATATCAATCTGTCCATTTAGGAAGCATAAATGATTGTGAATCAACTTCATCTGCTTTGGTGCAAATGAAAGTGACAATAGGTGGATTGCAGAGAGGGAACAGCAAGACAACCATTGAAAAGGGAATGGTTTTGCAGGTGGTAGCTGCCATAGACAATTGCTCTATCCTTATCCTTCCTGACGGATTCTTCTCTAGTTTTCTGTTTTGCTATTGTCCTTGTTACTACTTGGTAGCATGAGGCAGCCCATTCAGATTGTACAGGTAGTCCAACTCCTCCGGGATGTCACATCCATACGTGTCATCTCAGGATTTGCTGTTTTGCCCAATGCAGTCTCAAGAGCATGGAGGAGATACCAGGGAACTGGGCCATTACACAAGAAAAGCTGGACAGGGGTGTTAAAGGGCATCAACCCAGTGGTTTGACCAGCACCTGCTCCTTTGTGCAAAGAGGAACAAGGGGCACTGCCAGAGCCCTTAAGAATGACCTCCAGCTGGCTCCTTTTGTGCATGTTTCTGACCAAACTGTCAGAAACTGACTCCATGAGGGTGGCATGAGGCCCCGACATCCTCTAGTGGGACCGGTGCTCACAGCCCATCACCATGCAGCTCGATTGGTATTCACAAAAGAATACCTCAGTTGGCAGCTCCGCCATTGGCGCTGCATTCTTTTCACTGATGAGAGCAGCTTCACACTGAGCCTATGTGACATACATAAAAGAATCTGGAGATTCTGTGGTGAATGTTGTGCAGCCTGCAATATCTTCCAATATGACTGGTTTGGTGGTAGGTCAATGATGGTCTGGGGAGGCACATCTTTGGAGGGTCGCACAGACCTCCACATGGTAGGCAATGGTACCGACTGCTGTTAGATACTAAGATGAAATCCTCAAAGGCTTGTCAGCCCTTGCGCTAGTGCAGTGGGCCCTGGGTTCCTGCGGCCAGAGTGCATAGGCAGTTCCTGGATGACGAAAGCACATTCCCCATACCTGAATCCAATTGAGAACCTTGGGGACGTTTTGTATCGGTGCAATGCCAAGCAGCACCACAGACTGTCCATAAACCCACAGGTCTGGGAGGAGATTCTCCAGGACACCATCCACCAACACTTTCAGGAGTGCATACAGTCATGTGGGGGCCATACACACTACTGCGTTGTTCAGGGGCAACTCGGCGACATCCTTTACCAGTTAGGTAATAGGTTCAAAGAGATTTTTTTTAATGGCAAGACAACGTAGGACGCCGGAAAATCCACAGAATCGCCTGCTTTATGAGAGTCCCAATACATTGAGAGTAAAAATATTCCTTAAGCCGTTCACGTTTGGTATTCTAAATAACGTTATCATACGATTACAATCAATACAATTTATTGATTAAAAGGATTAGCAGTTTTGGTTGCAGAAGATAATGTAAGAGTTTGTTCCATCTGCAGAATAAAGTTAATTTGTCAATTATATAAATTTATTTCCAACATTTTAAATCACGTTGTCATTTAAATATAATTAAAAAATATCTTTGAACCTAACTATTACTTAACTGGTAAAGGATGTTGCCGAGTTGTCACAGAACCCTGCTGAGTCGCATTGAGTTGGCGTGATGAAGTTAATGGAAGTTGGAAATGCCTGTGATTTAAATTTTTCACTTTGATTTTCGGTTTGATGTTGAGTCCGGTCTTCATGGGTTGGTGTTTTTGGTTTCCATTGACTGCTGTTGCATCATTTTGTTCTCAATGAATTGCACAGTATTACACGGTAAAGATTTTCCTCTTGAATATTTCATTCATCGATATCCAATGTGGGATTTAAGTGTTCCCTTAACTTTTTAAGAAGTGTGTGTAGATGAAACATATTATAGTTCATAAAGCTTGATCCTGGAAAAGCTTGACTCGGGAGGTCTTGCAGATTAACCTAAATCAATTTTAATTAAGTTTATGTAAAATTCATATGCTAATTAATCAACTTTAAAAGCTGGGACCACTACAGCTCTACTCCATTTAGTTCTTAAATAACTTCTGGGGTTGTCAGGCTTTGTCATCTTTGAACACAAACTGACGTTTGGAGTTTTTATCGGTTACACAGAGCCAAGTTCCGGTGTGTAATCTTGTCATACAATTTTTTTTCTCAATGGGGTGTAAAAGATATAATTGCCACTACACTATACAGATGTTGAAAAAGGAATGAGTAATAGACATAAATTTGATTTCTCCCAAATGAGAGGTTGGAATAAATCATTTAAGACTTTAATGCATCAGTTGACAAATGGTGATACAATGCTTATTAAATTTACAGTGGTTAGCATATTAACAGATAAACACACAGAATGTATCTTATTGTGTTTTATCTTTTCTGCAGAGTCGACCAACACCCGTGTGCTGTATTTCAGCATTTTCTCCATGTGCTGTTTAATTGGACTGGCAACTTGGCAAGTCTTCTATCTGCGGCGCTTTTTCAAAGCAAAGAAACTAATTGAGTAAAATCTGAGGATTTCACCATGAAATAAATACACACAAGGCTTTGCTTGGCATAGCAAGTGGCTGGTGACTTTAACATAAAGTAGCTTGGGGAGTTCATTCAAGGGGTCTGGGAACAGAAAGTGCTAAATGAGATCCTGCAGAAAGGGATTTGGCTTACCACTCAAAAGCTTAATTGTTCTCAGCTTTGTTTACTAGTTTCACAAAATGGTAACATCATTGTTGGGATCTTTATGGGTTTTTGTAAATAATTTATTTCAAATATTTTATGTTCAGCAATTCTTTCATTGGGTGAATAATTGGGTTGCAATTACACATCTGTTAACAAATTGGATTTGCCTTCCCCCTTTTGTCTTTCAAATCCGACTTGCTACAGTGAAATCTGGAAGACGCATATATTTAAAGTGTGCGAAAACATGGGAAAAAAGAATTATCACAACACTTGGCCATTTTATTTTTGGCATCTCTCCTACTGCAAGGAATGGAAATCCTTGACCGACCTTTATTGCATAGAATTCAGAAATTACCAAGTAACAACTACGGAATGCCATTCATGGCTGTAGGTGGATTTGATGGAGATTTGTTCTGCATTTACAGTATTTCTGGACAGGCATTTTCATGTTTATCCAGATGGTCAATGGAGGCTATGGCTGTATTTGCTTTCTTTGCAACAAGTGAATTGGAAAATTGTACCTTTTTTGCTCCTAGTGTTACATATATACGAAGGCACAAAAATGAGATTTGGTGAAATACTTGGCTCCCCTTTCCTTCAAGGCTGATCCTGTGGGTACTCTATAAATTTTTTTTTAATAGTAAGATTATTAGTTCCACTGTAATTATCTGGTGATCAATTTGTTTCAACTGTTTTAAGTAAAAAAAAATCCCAAATATTTACATTGTACAGTTTGCTTTTTATTGAAGTTAAAAAAGTTTTTCATATATTGTTTGAACTTTTAACTGTACTGGTGTGTATAGTTTTCTTTCTTCACTCGCAGATAGTGTTTACATTCATACTGCATTAATAATCATATCTTACTGTAAAGTCATGTCCCCAGTTGAGTAGGCAGAGTGCAGAGCTGCCACTTGATAACTCGGACTCCTCATTGCTGATTACGGCTAACTGTGCTGTGACTTCAACCTTAACGTGGCTGAATAGAATCTGTTGTGGTGCGGACATGGAATGAGTATAAAATGTGAGTATTTACTAACAACCAAAGACGTAAATATTGTCCACATACAGGGAAAGTGGATATATAGTAATCTCAAAGGTACTGGTCAGAATGGACCAAATGGCTAAGAATGCTGGAAAAAAAGATTAAAGGTTTGCTCCTCAATCTTTGTTACCAAATGAATAATAGAAGTGCTTTCTACTATTGCATTTAAACACAAACTACAGAGATGACTATTAAATAAGTATACATGTATTTACATTACTGGGTTGGCTTATGGGAAGGCATTTCCACGTGATAAGTTTGATACAATATTGAAGAATATGACCAGCCTGAAGACTAACCCTGATCCATTCTTTTAAATCTTGATTTTGATAATTAAAATGCAAGAAGGGTTTTTTCATGTTGAGACAGGAAATCGTTTTAACTGGCCACCAAATCTGCCTGTCCTGGCTTATGACCTTGCAGTGACACATAACAGGTATCAGTGTGTGTGGAAAGTGATTGAAATATTAACTAATCATTAACTACTATGCAAGGCACTATAATTCAGCCAAGGTGAAAGACTCCTTGTTTTACTTGCCTTACAAAAGTTGGCAACAGTAAAGCTTACTTGTTATATGGCATTACTCCCAGCACTGTTTAGTGAATATTATACTGTATAAACATGCCATCTTTGTCTTGATGTATAAATAAGCAAGGTATGGCCATCTATATACACTGTCCCTTGGTAAATAAAAGCAAATTGGGGTGTGAAAAATGTATTTTGTTAAGTGACACAATTAAAAAATTAGAATAAATTTATACTGGGAGCGTCTTTCCTAACAGGTGCTGTTCTTGAACTCCCAAATATCCCCCTTTTGGGTCCAGCAGTAGTCAGCGAGCATACTGGGCGTCCCCTTGCTATCGCTATTCCATTTCAGAAATGTCCTGATGAAACCATTTGCCACACTCATCACTGAACATTCTGAGATTTACAGAGAAAAAGTCCAGATGAGAATCCAATAAATTAATTTTAAAGGCTTTACATTGCATGTCTTTGTATGACTTTAAAAGATCATCCATTACGTCTTGATGGTCTTCTGCCTTCTGATTCCCTAAGAAGTTCAAATACAGTACAGCCTGCAATCTTTGGCACAGCAGACTACTTAATGCCTTTCAGGTAAGTTATGAAATATTCACAAACAAGTGGCAATTTCACTGGTCAACACAAATCGTCACACAACAATTTGTGGTGTTTTTAAACTCCTTTTCATGGCTATTTCAGAAATCCATTTTCCTGTCGCCATTAGTTTTATTAACTGATATATACTTTGTATATAAACACTTCTGAGGTGTACAGGTTTTTAAATTTAAATTCAGGATTAAGACTGTACCGGGTAGTCCAGATCTAATTATGCAGATCCAGATCATCTGGATGACTTTGATTTATGTGCAAAGACGATTCTTGATGTCGTCAGTTTGCACACTTTTCAATGGGCCGAGATTTTTCGGGGGCTTTTCTATGTAATAAACTTACGTAATGAAAATTGCATAATTAGATCTGGACCACCCTATAGTGATTCTTGGCGCAGATCCCTTTATAAGGCTTAATAAACTCGGGGACCCTCGTCCATACAGAATCTCTAGATCGGGGTGAGCAACGTTGATCCTAGTGGACTGCAGTGGATGCAGTTTTTTGTTCCAACGTGACTGTTTAATTGGAAACTAATTCTTGACAATCTCAGACTTCATTTAAATGTATAGCCTGTTAGTTTGCAATGCTAGGTTCGTATATCATAGATTGTTATCTTTCTAAGGATATGCGTTTTATTAAACCAAGTAGTGCATGATGAATCCACACAGGTGTGAATGGAAACAAGTTCAAGACTGAAATAAGCAATTAAGGGTGGGGAACCTTAACAAACAAGACCACTAAAATGAAGCATCAAAATGGCACTTAAGCAATAACTGCTTCATCAGCAATAACTGACTTGTCATTAAGAAAATGGGTTGAAATAAAGACCTGCAGCCCTCCAGGACTGACGCTGCCCACCCCTCCTAGATCCTTTAGATTTCAAGGTCCTTCAGCTCATCCTACATGTTGAGCACGGCCCATTCTGCTTTTATTCACCAAGGTGGTAGTAATATGGCGTCATAGGTGCATCAAGTAAACCTGCGTCAGTTTTGTTTAAAGTCTTTAGCCTCACTGTGTCAGAGCTCTCTCACTATTTGTGTTTTAAAGTGATTGATGAGTAGCATTTTAGGATTTTTGGTACAGGCTGCCAAGAGGCTAGCAGGGAGATGTCATGGCACACTAGGGTAAGATTGGGGGATTGGGTGGGGTGTGGTTTTGGACTTGCCTGTTGTTGTCTGAAAGCTGGTATTGATACCGCAGTCAAATTCTATACTGTTCAAGGGCTTTCCTTCATGTTTTCCTGTTAATGTTTTAGCTGTTACAGGATGGTTCCATCCAGTCAGCATAATGTTGACACGTGATGCATTTTATTTATTTACATATTTTTGGCTATATATATATATATAATATTTATTTCACACTCTGGCTTTCTAACTCTAGGCAGTAAAACTGCTCACTATCTGGTGAAATTATATGTAGGAGGGTTAATAAAGATAATTGAACCTGCTGAAAAACCCACCAGTAAAGAAAAAAAAAATATAATCTTTGTGGATATTAATAAAGATGTTCACAAAGCTTTTCTATGCCTCTCAGAATGTATTATCCTGCTATTACTACGGCACATCCAATTGGGGAGCAGGTGGTAGGCCCGCATCTCTTTGAACCCACAGTGTGAGTGGGGAGGCACTGGTGTGGCACAAGGGGCGTCACGTTTTCTTCACCGATGACACAAAAGCCAACTGGTGTAAAATTGACTATGTGGGTTTCTTGAGGCACATAATCCATGTGTTGCAACCTCAAAGACGTAAACGTTTGTGATCTCATCAGCACTGGTTTGGACCTTATGTTTCTTTGGTATCAAAATTGAATAATGCAAAGTAGTTTCAGTTAGTGTTTGGATTCAGTTCCAGTTACAAAACACTTGGTAAATTACAAGCAGTCTAAATTCACTCATTTGAAATTCCCATTGGGTTGTGTTGATGTTTCATTTTAAGAGTCACAATTCTAGATGTTCACTGTGCAGACTTTGCTCATGTTAAACTGCTGAAGAATTCCATTAAGAAGGCCAACAGAATGTCAGGCTATATCAATCAACATTTATTTATATAGCACATATTCATACAAAAAAAATGTAGCTCAAAGTGCTTTACAAAATGAATAGAAAAATAGAAGACACAATAAAAAATAAACATAAGTCAACATTAATTAACATAGAATAAGTTAGGTCCGATGACCAGGGTGGACAGAAAAAACAAAAGAAAAAAACCTCCAAAAGCTGGAGAAAAAAAAAAAAATCTGTAGGTCCAGTCCATCAATGTTGGTGCATCATAATGCTTTGAGTAGGTGGTGGTGGCGGCCGGAAAAAGAAACCGAAGAGAGAGTTGGGGTCAGTACGAATTTTAGAGCCACTATGAATAATTATTATGAAGAATTGAACATACAGAGTATCAGTATTAAGTTAAATTGAAGTTATAAAAAGGCCATGTTAAAGTAATGTGTTTTCAGCAGTGTTTTAAAGTGCTCTACTGTATCAGCCTGGCGAATTTCTATTGGCAGGCTATTCCAGATTTTGGGTGCATAACAGCAGAAGGCCGCCTCACCACTTCTTTTAAGTTTAGCTTTTGGAATTATAAGGAGACACTCATTTGAAGATCTAAGGTTACGATTTGGAATATAATGCGTCAGGCATTCCGATATATAAGATGGAGCGAGATTATTTAAGGCTTTATAAACCATAAGCAGTATTTTAAAGTCAATCCTGAAGGACACAGGCAACCAGTGTAGTGACATCAAAACTGGAGAAATGTGTTCGATTTTCTTTTCCCAGTTAGGATTCTAGCAGCTGCATTCTGCACTCGTTGCAAGTGATTGATGTCTTTTTTGGGTAGTCCTGAGAGGAGTGCGTTACAGTAATCTAGTCGACTGAAAACAAAAGCGTGAATTAATTTCTCAGCATCTTTCAATGATATAAGAGGTCTAACTTTTGCTATGTTTCTTAAGTGAAAAAATGCTGTCCTAGTGGTCTGATGAATATGCGATTTAAAATTCAGATTAGTCGACGGTTACCCCTAAGTTTTTTACTTCCGTCTTAACTTTTAATCCTAGTGCATCAAGTTTATTTCTGATAACCTCATTGAATCCATTATTGCCAATTACTAAAATTTCAGTTTTCTCTTTATTTAGTTTGAGAAAATTACTATTCATCCATTCAGAAATACCAGTAAGACATTGTGTTAGTGAATGAAAGAGTCGAGTCATCAGGTGCTATTGATAAGTACAGCTGTGTGTCATCAGCATAGCTGTGGTAGCTCACGTTGTAACCTGAGATAATCTGACCTAACGGAAGCATGTAGATTGAGAAGAGCAGCGGACCCAGGATAGAGCCTTGTGGAACACCATATTGGATATCATGTGTCTTTGAGTTGATTACCACAACTCACAAAGAATTTTCTACCTGCCAGGTAGGATTCAAACCAATTTAAGACACTGCCAGAGAGGCCCACCCATTGACTAAGGCGATTTCTAAGAATATTGTGATCAATGGTGTCAAATGCAGCACTCAGATCTAAGAGGATGAGAACAGATAAATGGCCTCTGTCTGCATTTACCCGCAAGTCATTTACTACTTTAACAAGTGCAGTTTCTGTGCTGTGATTTGTTCTGAAACCTGACTGAAATTTATTAATAGCAGGTTTATTTAGGTGGTCATTTAATTGCAAAATGCCTTCTCTAGAATTTTACTGGTTGGAGATGGGTCTAAAATTTTCAAAGGCAGAGGGGTCAAGATTATGTTTCTTAAGTAGGGGTTTAACTACAGCAGTCTTAAGAGTCTGGGAAGACCCCCATATCTAATGACAAATTAACTATGTCCAGAATATTGTCAATTAGCACGCCTGATATTTCTTTGAAAAACCTTGTTGGTATCGGGTCAAGGACGCAGGTGGAGGGTTTCAGTTGAGAGATTATACTATGTAATTCAGGTAAATCTATCCTGGTGAAAGCATTTAATTTGTTTATAACAGAGTACCGGGGCTATGGAGGTTCTGCAGTGTTGGGGAGATATACTATGTTATCTCTAATATCATTAATTTTTTGATTGAAAATACAGCAATGTTCTCACAGGTTTCACTGGAAGTATTCTGGGGGCATTCCTTTGAGTTACCTGGGTTTAACAGACGATCAATTGTAGAAAATAAGACTCTGGGATTACTAGCATTGTTATTTATAATATTAGAGAAATAGCAGCGCCTCTCAAGGCAGACTGTGTTATTGTATTCTGTTATTTTAGCCTTCAATATCTCATAATGGATAGTTAGATTAGTATATAGCACGATGGGTGGAGTACAAGTCCAAGGAGGTCCTGCTCAACTTTTATGATGCACTGGTGAGGCCTCATCTGGAGTATTGTGTGTAGTTTTGGTCTCCAGGCTACAGGAAGGACATAGCAGCACCAGAGAAGAGCGACTAGGCTGATTCCAAGGCAACATTGGAAAAATTAGGAAAGATTAAAAGAGTGGAGCAGAGTTCATGCAAAACAGCATTAAGAGGAGACATGATTGAAGTGTTTAAAAATATTTATGGAATTAGTCCTTATTTTAAAATAAGTACAATAAGAACACAATGAAACAGTTGGAAACTTGTTAAGAGTAAATTTCACATAAACATTTCGCTTTTTTTTCACACAGCGATCCACAGACACATGGAATAAGCTACCAAGTAGTGTGGTAGACAGCGGGACTTTATGAACTAGACTTGGTGTTATTTTTGTAGGAGTTAAGTGTATAGGACTGGAGAGCTTTGTTGTGCTGAATGAACTGTTCTTGTCTAGACTGTTAGAATATTCACACCATACTGTGAGAAGACAAACTGGTGAGAGGAGGAGAGGAGGGGGTTCACAAGTGTGGGAGCAGAATACGAGAAGGTTCGATTAACTGTGTACTGTGCTGGACTGAAAAACAACAAAAAAGGTGGTTGGTGTGGCGAGGAGAGCTCATGAAGATGGAGGTTCAGTTATTGCATGAGGCTGGCAACAAGAGTTAGGGTGGATACCCACTTCTGTAAAGGTTAATGTCTCAAAGTCAAAGACACAACTATATTAGGTTTTGTTCAAGCAGAGGCTATTAACAGCATAATAAAATATCAGGTATGGATTCTGACAGATTTTATAATGCTAAATTACAGTAGTGTCACTGAACTATTTATGGGACTGAGTAAATGTGCAGCTTCACATAAGTAGCTGCCACAACTCAACGGACGTATCACCCCACCCACAGTTTTGAAGCTGAATATCTGACCATCTGATCTCATTAAATTCTTAAGTGTTGTGCTCACGCCTTCTTCATGGCTAGCGCCCTACTGTTTTTTTTTTTTTACCTGCCACGTGAATCTAGAAATTTGAACACAAAATCGTGAAGATGTTTGTGAGAAAGAGGCTACACACATAAGGCAATGCAACAGTCTGTGAGAGCTGTCAGCACAGTGTAAGCTACCAGATCTGCAGATGATCAAATAAAAATCATCATCCTCTGAGCAGTACACCTGGCTGCTGTGATACCAGTGACCATATCGAAGCCCAAGGACACATAGCTAGGACAGGGATTCATAGAAAGTGTGGTGAAGACTCAAATCTACATGTAATAGAAAGTTCCAAATTTATTGTCATGTTTACACAGTACAATGAAATTTGTGGCAGCACGGTGGCTCAGTGGGTAGCACTGCTGCCTCGCAGTTAGGAGACCCAGGTTCACTTCCCGGGTCCTCCCTGCATGGAGTTTGCATGTTCTCTCCGTGTCTGCGTGGGTTTCCTCCCACAGTCCAAAGACATGCAGGTTAGGTGGATTGGTGATTCTAAATTGGCCCTAGTGTGTGTGTGTGAGTTGGCACCCTGCCCAGGATTGGTTCCTGCCTTGTGCCCTGTGTTGGCTGGGATTGGCTCCAGCAGACCCCCGTGACCCTGTGTTCGGATTCAGCGGGTTGGAAAATGGATGGATGAATGAAATTTGTTTACGCATGTCCCCACGGAACAATAATACAAAATTACCAAAGAGGCACACAAAAGTATAACATGCAATACACTGTATATATACACACACATACAGTGCTTTTATATGTTTTTATGATTTACTTTTGAGTAACCTTACAATATGTGGAGAGAACTGTCCCTAAATCGTCTGGTGCAAGTGCCAATGGTCCTGAGCCATTTGCCAGAAGGAAGGAGTGTAAAAAGTGGTCTTTGATTATTGGTTGCCCTTTTAGGTAGTTTGACTTGCATATGTCCCGAACATAAGACAGCTGGGTGCCAATAATAATCTGTGCCACCTTCACCATGCCCCACAGTGCTTTACCTTCTTAAGCCGAGCAGGTGCCATGCCAGGATGTGATGCAGATGGTGAGGATGGACGCTACTGGGCACCTGTTGAAGTTCACGAGAACAGACAGAGAAATGCAAGCTGCCCTAGCACGTCTGAAGAAGCAGAGGGTCTGGTGAGCCTTTTTGAAAAGACCTGAAATGTGTTGAGTTCACTTCAATTCATCAGCAATGGTCACACCAGGAAATTTATAACTGCTCACCCACTCAACATCATCTCCTTCATTTTAGATGACAATATGCAAACTGGAGATAATTACAAGTATTTGTTCTTTTTAATGTGCCCCATCACTAATCTCTAAAAGCACTTCATTAAGATTGGAGTCAATTGTTCTTGTTGCCAGTTCTTGTCTCCAAGTAAAATATTAGAAGATTTCACTGAAGACGCCAGCTAATTAGTCTCTACATGTTTTTAAAATATGCCCTGGATCTCCATCTGGCCCAGATGCCTTGTAAATCTATATCTAGTTATTTCTGGAATTATCAGCATGGACAGAAAACCCAAAGACTTCCTGACTTGAAGAGCCAGTTTGTCATTGGTCAAGAGTCCTGTCCTCAAATCAGAAGGTCTGGATAGCTCACGTGGATTATATGTGACATGAGGAATGCCAGGTTTTTTTTTTTTTTCCCTATGGATGTTTTTCACCGTGTTCACCATTGTCATCATTGAGTCTGTTATGTCATAAACATCTTGCCATGTTGAACTTCCAGTGACGAGAATGAGAGAGCGTGAGATCGATAACACCAAATTTAACACACCTGCTCCCCATTCACACCTGAGACCTTGTAACACTAACGAGTCACATGACACTGGGGAGGGAAAATGGCTAATTGGGCACAGTTTGGACATTTTTCACTTAGGGGTGTACTACTTGCCAGAGGTTTAGACATTAATGGCTGTGTGTTGAGTTATTTTTAGAGAACAGCAAATTTACACTGTTATACAAGCTGTACACTGACTACATTGAATCAAAGTGTCATATCTTCAGTTGTCCCATGAAAAGATATAATAAAATATTTACAAAAATGTGAGGGGTGTACTCACTTTTGTGAGATACTGTATATGTAGAATAATAATGAAATTAAGTATAAAAGTCTTCTTCTTTTGGCTGCTCCAGTTAGGGGTCGCCACAGCAGATCATCTTCTCTTCTTCCATATCTTTCTGTCCTCTCCATCTTGTTCTGTTACACCCATCACCTGCATGTCCTCTCTCACCACATCCATAAACCTTCTCTTAGGCCTTCCTCTTTTCCTCTTCCCTGGCAGCTCCTTAGCATCCTTCTCCCAATATACTCAGCATCTCTCCTCTGCACATGTCCAAACCAACACAATCTCGCCTCTCTGACTTTGTCTCCCAACCGTCCAACTTGAGCTGACCCTCTAATGTACTCATTTCTAATCCTATCCATCCTCGTCACACCCAATGCAAATCTTATCATCTTTAACTCTGCCACCTCCAGCTCTGTCTCCTGCTTTCTGGTCAGTGCCACCGACTCCAACCCATATAACATAGATGGTCTCATTACCGTCCTGTAGATCTTCCCTTTCACTCTTGCTGATACCCGTCTGTCACAAATCACTCCTGACACTCTTCTCCACCCACTCCAACTACACTCTCTTCTTCACCTCTCTTCCACAATCCCCATTACTCTGTACTGTTGATCCCAAGTATTTAAACTCATCCACCTTCGCCAACTCTACTCCCCTCATCCTCACCATTCCACTAACCTCCCTCTCATTTACACACATGTATTCTGTCTTGTTCCTACTGACCTTCATTCCTCTCCTCTCTAGAGCATATCTCCACCTCTCCAGGGTCTCCTCAACCTGCACCATACTATCGCTACAGATCACAATGTCATCAGTAAACATCATAGTCCAAGGGGACTCCTGTCTAATCTCATCTGTCAAACTGTCCATCACCATTGCAAATAAGAAAGGGTTCAGAGCTGATCCCTGATGTAATCCCACCTCTCTATCTTAAAGGCATCTGTCACTCCTACTGCAGACTTCTCCACTGTCACATTTCTCTCATACATATCCTGTATGACTCTTACGTACTTCTCTGCCACTCCCCACTTCCTCATGCAATACCACAGCAATGCAACTCCTTCTGGTCTTCTCTATGCTTCTCCATCAACACCCTCAGAGCAAAAATTGCATCTGTGGTGCTCTTTCTTGGCATGAAACCATACTGCTGTTCACTAATCATCACCTCACTTCTTAACTGAGCTTACATTACTCTTTCCCACAACTTCATGCTGTGGCTCATCAATTTTATTCTCCTGTAGTTACTACAGCTCTGCACATCCCCCTTATTTTTAAATATCAGCACCAGTACACTTCTTCTCCACTCCTCAGTCATCCTGTCACTTTCCAAGATTCCATCAAACAATCTGGTTAAAAACTCCACTGCCATCTCTCCTAAACACCTCCATGCTTCCATAGGTATGTCATCTGGACCAACAGCCTTTCCATTTTTCATCCTCTTCTTAGCTGTCCTTACTTTCTCCTTGCTAATCCGTTGCACTTCTTGATTCGCTATCTCCACATCATCCAACCTTTTCTCTCTCTCATTCTCTTCATTCATGAGCCTCTCAAAGTACTATTTATATCTGCTCAACACACTCTCCTCACTTGTGAGTACGTTTCCATCTTTATCCTTTATCACCCTAACCTGCTGCACATCTTTCCCAGCTTGGTTCTTCTGTCTAGCCCATCAGTCCTTTGCTCCCTCCTTAGTGTCCAACCTCTTATACAACTCATCATATGCCTTTTCTTTAGCCTTTGCCACTTCTCTCTTCACCTTGCGCCTTATCTCCTTGTACTCGTCTACTTTCTGCATCTCTCTGACTATCCCACTTCTTCTTTGCCATCCTCTTCCTCTGTATACTCTCCTGTATTTCCTCATTCCACCACCAGGTTTCCTTTTCCTCCTTCCTTTTTCCAGATATCACGCCATGCACTCTTCTTGCTGTCACCCTTACTACATCTGCTGTAGTTTCCCAACTGTCTGATAACTCTTCACTGCCACCCAGTGCCTGTCTCACCTCCTCCCTAAACTCAACCTTGCAGTCTTCCTTTTATTTTATTAAAAGCTTTTATTTTTACACTTGTTATACAACAACATAATGTATTCAGTGGCCCAATTGCTGAATGAAGATGGAGGATTATTTACTTACCCTGTATTCCTGGAAAGATTTGTTCCTTGTTACCTCGAAGGCATATGCAATAGTTTGGATGATATTCCAGACGCTGTAGTGAATTTCCTAAAAGAAAATCGAAAATCTGTCAGGACCGAATTCCTTTCTGGTATTTCAACTAGCCTGTTTTTGGATGGTCAAGGCTAACAACTGTCATGATCTGCACATAAGACATCTTTGTAAATCTCATTTTTCCACTCTTGATTTAGCATTTTGGAATGTAATGTTTGAAAATATACACTGGACATTACTAAGTGATGGGTCCTGCTTTACGAGCACAGTTAAAGAGGTATGCTATTTAGCTTTTAGGAATTACGGCACTGGAAATTTGAAAAAAAATATTATTTATAATTCATTAATCATTGTGGGTATACAGTATGTAAAATTCACAAATGAAAAAGGTACAATAAAACTCCTTTTACTGTTTGTGATGGGGAGTCAAAGTGCATTTTAAATTCTATAAAAATCTTGAAACATGGTAAAGCAAGGAAAACACTTAATATGTGTAAAATTTAAACTTAAATGGTTACCCCTGGCAGTTAGTGATGCTTTGATTACGAGCCTTTGCCTATATATATATATATATATTATATATACAGTGGGTACGGAAAGTATTCAGACCCCCTTCAATTTTTCACTCTTTGTTATATTGCAACCATTTGCTAAAATCATTTAAATAAATTTTTTTCCTCATTAATGTACACACAGCACCCCATATTGACAAGACAAAAAACAGAATTTTTGAAATTGTTGCAGATTTATTAAAAAAGAAAAACTGAAATATCACATAGTTCTAAGTATTCAGACCCTTTGCTCAGTATTTAGTAGAAGCACCCTTTTGAGCTAATACAGTCATGAGTCTTCTTGGGAAAGATGCAGAAAGTTTTTCACACCTGGATTTGGGGATCCCCTGCCATTCCTCCTTGCAGATCCTCTCCAGTTCTGTCAGGTTGGATGGTAAACGTTGGTGGACAGCCATTTTTAGGTCTCTCCAGAGATGCTCAATTGGGTTTAAGTCAGGGCTCTGGCTGGGCCATTCAAGAACAGTCACTGAGTTGTTGTGAAGCCACTCCTTCGTTATTTTAGCTGTGTGCTTAGGGTCATTGTCTTGTTGGAAGGTAAACCTTCGGCCCAGTCTGAGGTCCTTAGCACTCTGGAGAAGGTTTTTGTCCAGGATATCCCTGTACTTGGCCGCATTCATCTTTCCCTCGATTGCAACCAGTCGTCCTGTCCCTGCAGCTGAAAAACACCCCCACAGCATGATGCTGCCACCGCCATGCTTCACTGTGGGGACTGTATTGGACAAGTGATGAGCAGTGCAGTCTCCACACACTGAGGAGAGGCAAGACACATGACAGCCCACATGGAGTTTGCTAAAAGACACCTGAAGGACTCTGAGATGGTGAGAAATAAGATTCTCTGGTCTGATGAGACCAAGATAGAACTTTTTGGCTTTAATTCTAAGCGGTATGTTTGGAGACAACCGGGCAGTGCTCATCACTGTATCACCGTATATTGTATCCTGGCTGCTACAATTGCAATAATTGTACAGAGATGTTCACATGACTGAGTGCAAAACAGAACTGATCACAGACTGGCGGCTTTAAAGGCCTGTTCAGGAAGTGACATCATCTCTGGGGCCGAATCCGGAAATGATGTCATCGAGGGTGCCAGAACCTGGTGGGATTTCCCGGGAATGGTCTACAAGTAACTGAGAAAGACAGAACACCCCGCCACCGCCTGGTCAATGGTGGAATTACCACTACTCAGGCCCTTTAGCTGCCTCCTACTCGCACGTGTGTGACAAGATATATATAAACCTTTGACCAACCTATACCAACTTTTGTGCAGTTACTTTCTAAGACTACATGGACTAGACTGGTTATCAGGATACCCACCCAACTCCGCCAAATTGCCCGATATGCCAAGACTATAAATAAGGCTCAAGGACAGTCACTCAGGGTAGCAGGCACTAGCTTTGAAAGTTCATGCTTTTCCAGTGGTCAGCAATATGTTGCTTGCTCCAGAGTGGCCATGCCAAAACATTTATACATTTACAGGCAAAAGGGGAAAACCAAAAATAATGAATATCACAAAGCATTAGATTAATTAATTGGCAACATTGCAATAATACATGTATGTATTTAGTATAGAAGAACAAAATGATACAGTATATAAATGTATACAATAAACATAACTGAATTATTTAAAATATTTTTTGTTTCATTTTTCCTTTTCCACAAATGCTGATGTCCTAGATATGTCTGCGCCACACCAGGTAGTTTAAATTCTGTCTTTATAATCAGGAACAAAGAAAATCACAACTAAACGCACAGCAAAGATGTCAACTGTGAGAAAGTGAATGGCCACAAGATGGCGGTAGACTCACTTAGAACTGCATGTCTCAAGTTCAGCTCGGGGGCGCCCCCTGTGGCTGTAGGCCTTCATCCCTACCACATTCTTCTAATTGGACTCCTTCCTTAATTTAGCCAGCTGGGACTTCCCAGTTTCTCTGGTTTTCTAAAACATGTATTCTATGCTGTAGTAAATGTTTACTGAATGAAGCAAGAATTTGTACAGTATGTGTTAGACGGGTAAGAATTCATTCCTTCTCCTGTTAAATATATACTGTATATATATATTTAATATTCTGGTTGTTTTACCCATTATTCACTACTATACTCACAAGCAAATAAAACTGAAGTGGCAGCAGGTCTTTAGCATTCAGGGTCATTTGTGCTGATGTCTGCTCTGCTTGTCATTAACTGTCAGTATTTTGAGACAGCTTAAAAAACAAACTCACAAACTCACTTAAAAAACAAACAGAGTTAAACAATTAAAGATAAAAATGGAAACCTCAAGCTACTACGTTTTTCTAAATGCAAGATAAAAGTAGGAAAAAAGGTCAGCTAATTAAGCAATGGGATCAATTAAAAATGAAAAGGTCCCAGTACTGAACTTGTGAACCTTTGGTCTAGAATTATTTACCTAAGAGTACCTTTGAATTTGGCCTACAGAAGAAAGCAGCAAGACCGTGGGGAAGGCTGCAGACTCCCAGCTAGAGGAGACGGTGTTTGAGCGGCTGGTCCTCGCCTGTGTGGAGTTTGCATGTTCTACCTGTGCTGGTTTAGCTTTTCTCTGTGTATACAAATTTCCTCTTCACACTCCAAAGACACGTATCTAATTTACACTACATTTTAAATGTAAATAAAGTGGAGTGGACGGCAAGTATGTCAGTCTGCCTGTAGCCATCTAGTCTCCATCCTGGTAATTTTTTAGCATCGTTTACCTCAATGGTTTCCTTAATTTCCCCACAGTGAAGTTAAGAGTTTGGTTTTTCTGGGTTGTTCAGATGTTAGTGTTCCATACACAAACTTACCACGTGAATACAACCTTCACACGTATCCTACCTTATAAAAGGGGACAAAAACTATTCCTATTGAATTATTAGACAACCATGTTCGCCCATTTTCAGTAGGAGCAAAAACAAAACAAGTGACTGAACTACAATTTACGATATTTATATTTAAATCAATGCCAATGAACTGAGTTTCAATAAACACTAAGACAATCCTCGAGATGCTCACCAAAGTAGTCTTCTGCAGGGACTGGGTGATGCTTTCTACGACTTTCAACATGGTGGCTTAACTTCCCTCCTGCACACAGTCCAACTCCAACTTGCTGGGTTTAGATTTCATCTGACATTAAAGCAATGATGCTACATGTAGTAACAGTCGAATAGTTCTTAATCTGTTCATTCGGCAGAATACTTGATACATAAAAGCACAGTTTAGCTCAGTTGTCCAAAACATTAATATGATTGGTTGGTTTCTCTTAATGGATGCAAGCAAGGCCAAAGGTTGTGCGTCATTTTCAACCCTGAAGACAATTCCTAAGGTAATTTTGCTTTTGTCAAGGTTCTGTATGACATGGATTTTTAGTTATTTGTTATTACAGCTCACTTGCTTCCAGTTGATTGGACCTGCAACTCCCCACAAGCTTAGCTATGAGCTCAATTATGAATAATGTTACACTGAACAATTCCTTTTTGATGTACTTTGCAAAACAGTAGAGCAACAAGGAGGTAAGAAAATGCACTGATTAGTTAATCGCATCACTTGTTCACTTCGCAAAAGCAGACTGGGACATGCATCACACTCCCCACTGCAAGATATAAAAGAAAATAACTTGCAGTCGTAGATCTGTTTTGGGATGAAAAAAGAAAAGAACACACAATCAAGCTCCCATGCTCACTTCTTGGCCTTTTTGTTTTTATTTTTTTACATCAGAATGGCAATCAGAAAGAAGAGTTAGAAATAGTAAAAGTAATAAATGCACTGATTTTGTAATGTACTGTACATCCACCATTAAATGGTCTAAAAAGATTGGACCTAAACCCCTCAGCAAGCACTGCAGTCACAGGGTATCTGCTCCCTTGATCCTGGGTGTTGCACAACTTGGACCCTGTTGTCTGTAAGAATCCGAAATTCCTGAACAGACTTTTGTAGGCAATTTGTAGGAAATAGACAAATATCTACAATGTCCAGCATCTCCAGATGTTTCAGCTTGGCCAAGTCTCTGAACTGATCAACGGTGATTTTGCAGTGTCTGAAAGAAACATACTCTGTTAGTTAGTCAGATCACTGCTATATACAATATTTGGGGAAAAAAAAAAATCACACAACAACCTCCAACAGAGTTATGTTTTCATAGAAATCACAGCAAGTAACACTGCAGAAGAAGCTACAGATATGGGAACATGACGTGATTCTTACTGTTAAGTGAAGTGAAATGTATTAAGTGTAGCAAGTCACCTAAACAAAGGAAACCATTTTAAAAACCGCTTGGTAGCTTTCATGATAGTACACGCTTCAGATTTCTGCTCGAAGGAGGCCTCATAATATTGCAAAACTGGGTATCTTGTGTGTAGTTCAAAGTGCATATTGCCACTGCTAACTCACAGTACATCCATCCAGGAAAGTCAACTACCATTTTAAATACATGACCATAGTTGTCTTTGACCAGAATAACTAAACCAAAAAACAGAATAACACCTACTAATGTCTTTAATGTTCTATAAATCACACTATCACATAAGACGTTATGAAGCAAGCAATTCAATAAAAACTGGATTATTCAACAGACAGATGGTATATTAATTGTGCACTTACCGAATGCTCAAGGTTTTTAAGCAAGGAAAGTGGTCTGGGAGCTCATCAGGATACCATTCTTCAGTAAAACTACAGTAGTCCAGGTGAAGATGCTTCAGTCCTGCTCTCTGACGTGCCAAGTATTCAAGCTCCTTATTGCCTATAGCCACTCTATATAAATGCAGGGCTTCGAGACTTGGAGGTATTGAATGGGCATATTTGGAAAACGGCCAGCCTCCTTGAAAACGAAACAGGAGTCACGTTAAGCTTCCAAGAACGGGCATTTGCAATAACAAAAGTGACAGATGTTTGCTTAAAGATGAGAAAATTATAAAATCTTCCTGTGCTCCTTTCTTTAAAAGTGTGGACTTGTGTGGTATATCATAGATACATTGATAGATAATCCCCCTATTCGATTCGTTTCTTCTTTACTGCTCCTCAATAAGTTCTCCAAGTCAACGCCAAAACTGTAAAGCCCACTGTTGTGTACTCAGCTTGCCCATTACTTTAAAGACAGTCTTAGGAGTTTTGCTAATTGTACCTCTGTAGTTGACTTCCACACCAACAGGTTCATACATACTGAAGAACTTAAAAAATCATGTGCCAAGATATCAGCACTGCTCTGCATGTAAAAAAGTACATTGCCATTGATGCTTAGAAACAGGGTGTTTATCATTTCCTGTCCTTAATATAATGTAGCATTTGTAACAGTTACTTACTGTATTATCTCGGATAATGTTTTGTGAGACCATTACAGCCTAAATGTTATGATTCAGACAGATGTGGGAAACCATCAGAAAACACTAGCCACAACTCCAAATCTTAATTGTTTAATGTATTTAATTATATAAAGAAAAATATCCATAAATATTGAAATATTTATGGCTAATTTCAAAAAATGAAAAACATCCATCAAAAAAAAAATTAAAAAAAATAAAAATCCAAATATATAAAGAAGGTAAAAAATGCACAACAAAAGTGTAAAGCTAAGAATTTAAAAACAAATAAAAAAACAAAAAATGCAAAAATTATACACAAAAAAACAAAGAAATGCTAAATTCGGAATTCCAAAAGAAAACTTACTCTTATTCTATGTTAATTAATGTTGACTTATTTTATTTTCTTACTGTGTCTTTTATTTTTCTATTCTTCATTATGTAAAGCACTTTGAGCTATATTTTTTGTATGAAAATGTGCTATAGAAATAAATGTTGTTGTTGTTAAACAATGCCAAAGCCAAAATAAACCAGTAATTCCATTATGAAATGGTCAAAGACCGCAAAACACAAGCAAAACAAAACAAAAAGGAGGAAAAAGGAAGAGAAGCTTACAAACCAAAACGCAGCGCCCACCAGGGCCTTCAATTAATGCCCCTGAATAATTAGCAGTTTCTCTCCTAAACTTAACATAGCAGACAAATCACTACTAAAAACTGACTAAACAAACATGAGCTAAAACTACATAGTGAACAATTACAGAGCAATTTATAAAGCCTAACAAGGTAAAAAGAACAGAAATAAAATACAAACAAGGCAAAACACAACATGCCAAGGCCAAGACTCGTACATAAAACTGCGACACTAAAGAAGACAAAACCAATTCTTACCATTCTGTGATTGCTACAGATTTTAAAAGGAGCTAAAGAAATCCTGGCTGTATTACGGACTATATTATTACTACATAAATCATACTTCGTTGTGCAATGTTCGAGTCCACAACTGCAAGACCGTGATGTTAGTGTCATATAATCAGCACGTCTGCATCACAAGTGGTGACATCAAAGTCTGCACCTCTTCATACTGATTTCCAAGATTGTACTTATAATACTGTTCCCTCTTCATTTGGCTATTTAGTGCATTTTATCTAGTGTGTTTACTTCTGGTGTTTCTTATCTACTGCTGAATTGTTGTTGTTGTTATTTTTTATAGTTGCTTTCTTTTACAAAAGTCCTTAACATTAAGATTTTTGGTGCTGTTTGTGCAATGTAGCAATAAAGCTAAATTTGAATTAAGAGCTAAAAGGAAAGGACTATAAAAACAAATGGTCACAGTAAAGTGTAATCAGAGAGGACAAGTTGAGCAGAAGTACCAGCAGCACTCGATCCAGAAATAAATTGTAGTGGAAATTCTTGTGATTTATATCAAATGTTTCTTCATACAATGTAATACAAAGCTGGATCTCCCAGAAACACTGGCATTTCACAGTGTATACACTCTTCTGAATCATATTGTACCACAATACAAAATATAAATGAATTAACCGAAGCCCGCCGTAACATACGGCGGTGTAAGAATAGGAACGGAAAACGGTGAGAAAGGAATTCAGTATAACCAAGGCTTAGGAAACCACTGTCGCAGTATAACGAAAATAGCAAGGAGCGAAACCAATGCCAATGGTCGAGAGAGTACCTTCCTGTAATAGGCTACGGAAAACATAGACGTATATAGATAGACGCCGCATTCACTGTGTTGCCCAGTCGACACGATACGTCAGCGTCCCCTACTGCGAGTGGTAAAAGTGCCATTTAAACTAATAAAGGTAGACGTGGAAACCGGGTTTTCTGATTAAAACACAATAACGTTTTAAACAGTATCGTTTCCATACAACAGATTTTGGCGAATCGTTTACATGCAATTATTTATATCCATTTATACACTAAATGCATGCGTATCCCATGGTCTTAGAGTTGGTGGGCGGGGCTCTCTGTCTTGCTTGCCCTTAGTTAGAGTTGGCGGCCAGGGCTTTGTGAGTTGCCGATCTTGGCTCTCTGTCTTGCGTGCGGTGTAAAGTAAACGTGGCTCAGAGGTGGCAATGGGTACTTTTGCACAGACAAAAGCGACTGAGGCTGTGTTTGGTGAGCTGTTGTGTGCCTCGAGAGCGACGCTGGACTCAGGAGGACGGTTACAGTTGGCGTGCGTGGCTCTGTCGTGCATATCCCATGACGCGGCAGGAGGGTTAGAGTTTGCAGGCGGGCCTCTGTCGAGCGTATCCCATGGTCTTATGGCTGGCGGGCGGGGCTCTGTCTTGCTTGCGGTCACTGTCTTGCATGCCCTTAGTGAATTATATATATAGATAAGACAAACAACTTAAAAAGGTGATACTTTACAAATGTGATCATCATCATAAATGGAATAAATATAATGCACTGAGACTACATACAATGGTAAGCATATTAAAAACTATCTAGTTATCATGGAGTGAATGCAGTCAGTCCATTTAGAAGCTTTCTGATTTGGTAGCTTTTAAAGTAGTTTTCTGATATCAAACCACTCTGAACATTTTCCGTTAGACCTACTGGGCTCATTTGTACCAGCAATCTTCCTGTTTCCTATCTTTGTTATTTTCTCAGCTCATGACCATATCTCCAGGATAGGGTGCCAGCTATGTGCAGTATTTATTTGAGTGCCTTTCTTTATGAACCCCATACCAAGACCCTTTCAAATGCAGTGATACATAGCAACTGTTCACCCATCCTAAATGAAAATGTCTGAGGTCAAAGCGTCCCATAAGTGAGTGATGTTTGTCTGTGGCAACACTACGTGAAGCTTGCTAAGAATTGGGCTGCACTATGCTCATATAAAGCAGTCAGACATCAGAAACTGGGCAATATCAACTGAGCTCAGACAAAGCGTGCTTGTGTGAGTTAGGTTCTGTAAGCAGTGTCTGGTTGCTGCATAATCCATGTCTGCTGCATAAGGAATCCTTGTAATTAACAATTTCACATCACCTCAGTAACAATAAATATGATCATACAGTAGGTTTGTGGTGCTCCATAGCCCAAACCTCTTAAGTATATAAAATTAACACTCAATAGTTCATTTCACTCTCTGATGTCTCAGATGATTTGATGGTTACTTGAGAACTATTCCAAATCTTTTTAAAAGAAAAATGAAATTTATTTTGCACTTTTCACTTCTCTTTTTATTAAACTTCTGTTTCTGAGCTGGTTTATCCGAATACAGTATATACGTACATGCTTCAGGTTTTTAACTTAAATAGCCATCTTTTGATAAGTGTCATGTGTAGAAATGTTCATGAATCATGGAACTGGTGAAGAGCATCATTGTCAAAAACTGTATGGCCATACCAACTGGATAAACTCACAACATTTTGTCACAATAATGTTGTTAAGTATAATGTTCACAATAAAAACTGTAATACATATAAGTGAAATAAAACAGTAATCATAAACTTTATGTAAACAATCATCTCACAGGCAGGAACCAATCCTGAATGCGTGACCTAATTATGAATGATGTTTTACAAAACTAAAAAAACAGTAAGAAATTGAAACATTTCCCAAAATGGTGCTTCCTCCTGGGGTAAAAGTTATCTTACATATAATAAAAGGAATAATTACAACTAACGCATATTGCCGCCTTTGTGGACAAAAAAGTTAAATTCCAAAAAACTCTTGAATTACATATAAAAGTAGGCATTCTGTAAACTATGTCTTAGTATGTCAAACTCACCTTTAACTCTGAGCTCTTTCAAATTAGGGAGATTTTTGAGAATTGTGACCATTTCACACTTTTCCAAGCTATTTTTTTGATGGTCATAATGCAGTGTTAAGCTGTTTACTGAGCTCAACTGATTCAAAGATTCTTCAGAAAGGGTGACATTATTAGACCCCAGTATCTCCAGCTTTTCTAGTTGAAGTTGACAATCATATTTTGGCTGCTTTTCTGAAAGAAATTACAATAAATAATAAACAGACCCATAAAATAAATCTGTAACATCTTTAAGGCATAAATTATGCTTGTACTTTCAAAGAGCTTAATTTTTTAGTCACTTTATTAGGTAATTGCATGCCATTGATAGGTACCAATGGATCATGGCCATGCAGTGTGGATAGACAATGGGCAAGAGTAAAGATTAATGTGGTACAGTGGTTAGCGCCTGATGTGCTAGCTTGAGTGCATGAGGCATAGCAACTGTTCTCTATTCTTTATACCCAACACTGTATTTAGAAATGGCTACTAACCAGAACACTTTCATTCAGTGGTGGTCCTGTGGTTGGAAGGAGAGAGACTCCTGATGATACAGGATGTAGAAAGTTTACATGGGGAGTAACAAATGGACTACAGTCAGCTAAATTACAGTTAAGTGCAACACCGGGGCAACACACTGCATCTTGACATGGAGAGAGTACAGTAGTAGACAGTCTCACTGTATTATTAAGCTATCCTTCATCAGCCAGACAAGATTAATGTTTTATTTATGTAGAGCCTTTCCTTTCATCAAAGCACTTAAAGTCATTCCTAACTTATTCATCTATTACATGTATGAGAAGGACTAAATTAACTTTACTCCACTGGTGCTCAGGCACATCCAGGCCCATCAAAATTTTGTCTCTGCGTGACATAATTATCAAACTTCATATTAGATAAAGCAGTCCCATGTACCTTTAAAATGTCTGCATTTCTATTGCATTTTAGTCTTTATAGAGTGATATCTGGTCCTGGACGGCCACAGTGGCTGTTTTCATGGCAAAGCACTCTCGTAATAAGTGTAATGCACTGAATTGCAGGTACAGTATAGCTGTTTTTTTTTCTGTACAACTTCTCATTAAATAGAGAACAACATTAGCCTTGTTTGTGATATTTTCAATGACAGAACCTTAAATAGTACCATTGCATTTAAATGACTTCAAAAAGTTTATTCTGTAAAGTAACTAAACACCGTGGCTGTGCTGCATTTTTATAAACTAGATAAAACACTCAGCATTGTCTGGGTCCATTTGCAAATATATTTCTGCTAGCCATTGGCAAGAAAATAAGAAAAAAAGATGTACTATAATTAAGAAATTGTTAATTTAACAGCTGAAACTACAAAACATCCTTAGAAATTTTACATACAGTGCATCCGGAAAGTATTCACAGCGCATCACTTTTTCCACATTTTGTTATGTTACAGCCTTATTCAAAAATGGATTAAATTCATTTTTTTCCTCAGAATTCTACACACAACACCCCATAATGACAACGTGAAAAAAGTTTACTTGAGGTTTTTGCAAATTTATTAAAAATAAAAAAAATTAGAAAGCACATGTACATAAGTATTCACAGCCTTTGCCATGAAGCTCCAAATTGAGCTCAGGTGCATCCTGTTTCCCCTGATCATCCTTGAGATGTTTCTGCAGCTTCATTGGAGTCCACCTGTGGTAAATTCAGGTGATTGGACATGATTTGGAAAGGCACACACCTGTCTATATAAGGTCCCACAGTTGACAGTTCATGTCAGAGCACAAACCAAGCGTGAAGTCAAAGGAATTGTCTGTAGACCGTCCGAGACAGGATTGTCTCGAGGCACAAATCTCACTGGGGCGACGGTTCATCTTTCAGCAGGACAACGACCCTAAGCACACAGCCAAGATATCAAAGGAGTGGCATCAGGACAACTCTGTGAATGTCCTTGAGTGGCCCAGCCAGAGCCCAGACTTGAATCCGATTGAACATCTCTGGAGAGATCTTAAAATGGCTGTGCATAATCTGTGAATAATTTATATCCGGCGTAGCTGCGAGTGGCAGCCATTCCAGCAGCTCCATGTATGACTTTATCTTTTTACCTTTTTTTAACCTTTTTTCTCTATTTCACTGATCACTTCTATCACTGTCTTTTATGTGGAATCGCTCCCTGGACACTTATTACTACTTTTACTAATTGACATGGATTTTTACACGCCGAGACTCACCTATTCAAGTAGTCAGCTTCAAGCACTGAGAAGAAATGCCCACACCGGTGTGGTTCCCTATTTACCCGATGAGGTAAGAAGACGATATCGGGGCAGCCGAGCCGGCGCTAAGATAAAAGCCAAGCGGCTTGCGAGAAAGTGGCACTATAAACCTTTGGTGCCTTCTGTGATCCTGGGAAATGTGAACTCACTACCTAATAAGATTGACAAACTGGCTGTGCTGGTGAAAAATGTCAGAACCTACAGAGAATGCAGCTTGCTGTGTTTTAGTGAAACATGGCTAACAGCTACCATCCCAGATGCTAACGTGGAGCTACCCAGGTTTAGCACAGTTAGAGTGGACAGCAACGCAAATATCTGCGGTAAGAAGAAAGGAGGAGGACTCGCTCTCTATGTCAATACAAAGTGGTGCAACTCAGGACATGCAAACGTTAAAATCTTTATTTGCTGCAGGGACATCGAACTGTTGGCCGTAAGTCTGTGTCCCTAATACTTGCCCAGAGAGTTTGGACATGTCATTGTTTTTATTGTTTACATCCCCCCTCGAGCAAACGCTGAGATAGCGAGTGACGTCATCCATTCCGCAGTTGCTAAGTTACAAACGCAGCACCCCAGGCGCTTGTGCTAATCGCTGGAGACTTTAACCATGTGACGCTGGACAAAACATTACCTGCCTTCTCCCAGTATGTGGATTGTAACACCCGGGGAAATAGGACTATCAACCTACTGTATGCAAACGTTAAAGACGCATACAGCGCCACCCCGCTGCCTGCGCTTGGGAAAGCAGATCATAACCAGGTTCTGCTTCAGCCTCACTACAAACCAAGAGTGAAGGCGCTACCTACAACCACACGATCATTCAGGAAGTGGTCCCCTGGCGCCTCCCAGCAGCCGTGAGTCGGGGTAATTCTTGGTAGCGAGAACCAATCGGATCGCTCTCCGCTACCAAGATTCTACCAAGAATTGAAAGCACGGGCCAATCGCGGCCCGTATCGGCTACCAAGAATTGACCAATCGCGCCCCGTTTCGGCTACCAAGAATTGGCCAATGACGGCTCGCTCTGCTACCAAGAATTGACGAATCACGACTACCAAAACTCGGAGAGGGCGGGCCAACCTCTTGTCAGTTAATGTATTCTGCAAAAGCTTCTTCGAGTCGGCACACACAGAGACGCTTCGCGATTTGCGTTGCTTTTTGAACTGTCTAAAAATGTTACTCACTAGTGTCGGTTTGTGCAGATATATTTACGTTCACCTACACATGTTCTGAATGATTTTTTTAAACATTCTTGGTTAAGTTTATTACATTTACTAAATATTTGTGCAACACGTGTAAAGACAGATATAATAATGTATAAATACAGTATAATAAACATTGAATTGTATAATCATAGTTTAATTTTACAGAGTAAGCTTTAAAAATACTAATATGAAGTGCTCATTAATTATAAAAATACAAATCATAGAGAAAATCAACTACGTGTACATATTTCCTACAAAAGATTGGTATGCTTTTTTTTTTAATACTTAACACTAAATTATTCTTATAAAGCAGACCTACACCTTTAATACTCAGATGATTCTACTCATGCTGTAGAATTGCATATATATTATAGATATACATGCTGTAAAATAGCATGCATATTATAGATATATATAGTTAATTATATATATATATATATATATATATATATATATATATATATATATATATATATATATATATATATATATACACACTCAGCAAAAAAAGAAACGTCCCTTTTTCAGGACTGTGTATTTCAACAATAATAATCTAAAAATCCAAATAATTTTACAGATCTTCATTGCAAAGGGTTTAAACAATGTTTTCCATGCATGTTCAATTAACCATAATCAATTAATTAACATGCACCTGTGGAATGGTCGTTAAGACCTTAACAGCTTACAGAAAGTAGGCATTTAAGGTCACAGTTCTAAAACGCAGGACACTAAAGAGACTTGTCTACCGACTGTGAAAAACACCCAAAGAAAGATGCCCAGGGTCCCTGCTCATCTGCGTGAACGTGCATTAGGCATGCTGTAGGGAGGCATGAGGACTGCTGATGTGGCTAGGGCAATAAATTGCCATGTCCGCACTGTGAGACGCCTAAGACAGCGCTACAGGGCGACAGGAAGGACAGCTGATCATCCTCGCAGTGGAAGAGCCCGGATCTCAATCCCATTGAGCACGTCTGGGACCTGTTGGATCGCAGGGTGAGCGCTAGGGCCATTCCCCCCAGAAATGTCCAGGAACTTGCAGGTGCCTTGGTGGAAGAGTGGGGTAACATCTCACAAGAACTGACAAATCTGGTCCAGTCCATGAGGAGGAGATGCACTGCAGTACTTCAAGCAGCTGGTGGCCACACCAGATACTGACTGGTACTTTTGATTTTGAGCCTCCCTTCATTCAGGGACACATTGTGAAACATTTTTAGTTTATGTCTTATGGTGTTGACTCTTTTAGTGTTCATACAAATATTTACATATTAAGTTTACTGAAAGTAAAAACAGTTGAAAGTCAGAGGACGTTTCTTTTTTTGCTGAGTGTATATCTATCTATCTATCTATAGATATAGATATATATCTTATATATAGATATAGTATATATATATATATATATAGTTATAGATATATATATAGTTATATATAGATATAGATAGTTATATATAGTTATATATAGTTATATATATATATATATATATATATATATATATATATATATATATATATATATATATATAGTTAATTATGCTTGTTTACTAGAACACATATAGCTATTTTGCACTAAGTATATAAACATTTCCTCTGCAATATTGCAATATTTCCAAATATTTATTTTTACCTACTTCAAGAATGTCAGTTTGTGCAGATATAATTACATTTACCTGCACATTTTTTGAATGATTTTTAAACATTCTTGGTTAAGTTTATTACATTTATTAAATATTTATGCAACAAGTGTAAAGACATGTATAATAATCTATAAATATAATAAACATTGAATTGTATAATCAGTTCAATTTTACATAGTGAGCTTTAAAATAATATGAAGTGCTCTATAATTATAAAAATACAAATCATAGAAAGTGAAAAGTTTTTTTTTCTTGACTTTATCTTTGCCAATTTAAAAACTTTAAACTGAATTGTTTGGGCGAGTTCATTTTTATCTGAAAATGATAAATCAACTATGTGTACATATTTCCTACAAAAGACTCTTGGAAAGTCTTTCTGGTATATAAAGACCAATGAATTACTGCAGTAAAAATTATATATATACTGTGTATATATGTACCTGTAAAAACAAGAGACCGGTATGCTTTTTTTTTAATACTTAACGCTAATTTCACAAATCGTTCATATCAAGGCCAATATAGAATAATAATAATACTCTATATTAACATTGATGTTATAAATTATGCTTATAAAGTAGACCTACACCTTTAATACTCAGACAATGCTATATATATATAAGTGCTGTTTACTGTTTACTTTGCAATATTTCCAAATATTTAATTTTACCTACTTCAAATTAATTGTCAGCATCAACTAGAATATATTACTTTCCAAATGTTATAAATATATACAAACACAAAGCTGTGCACTATTATTTATTAAATCTTATTGTGCTTTCATTTTTATTTTATCCTTCTCGATTATCTGTGCAGCCGTCTCAGACGATAGTAAAGGCACTTTATAAGGAAGTGAAATGCATTATTATTTGTTATAATTATGATTCAATAGAATGGGCAGGCAGTAAGTGTGATTTTTAACTTTGCTTGTTGTCTGTGTGTTCCTTGACAAATCATACACTAAACAGTTTTCGTTTGATCAAAAAAGAAAAATAAACAAACTACAACTGCAATGTAGGATTCAAAGCACCGTTCGTTGAAGAGAAAGTTTTTTTTTATTCCATTCGGCAATGTGCCTTGAGCGGGATTCGAACTCGCGTCCCTGCAGTAATTTTTGGTAGGTCGTCTCTCAAGAATTGCAGCCGTACCTCGACTCATGCGCGATATCCTTGAGGCAGAGCAGGCTCTGAGAGACTGCTTTGGAACCACTGACTGGGATATAGTGCAGGGGTCACAAAGTGAGAACATTGAAGAGGCTGTTGAATGTACAACTGATTACATCAACTTCTGTATGGACATTGTAGTTCCAGTAAGAACAGTACGCTGCTATGCTAACAACAAGCCATGGATTACAAGTGACATCAAGGGCCTTTTGCACTAAAAGAAAAGGGAAAGGCGGTGATCAGCATGAGCTCAAATGCGTGCAGAAGGAACTCTGAGTCCAGCTCAGGGCAGCGAAGGAGCAGTACAGGAGAAAGCTGGAGCAGAAGTTGCAGAATAACAGCATGAAGGAAGTGTGCGATGGGATGGATGGATGGATGGATAGATAGGTAGATACTTTATGAAGATCATCACTGGCTGCAGCTCGAAGCGGGGTGCCACCATCGAAAGAGACGTGGAGAGAGCAAAGCAAATGAACAACTTCTTTAACAGGTTTGACCACCCTAACCCACTCTCACCTCGGAGTACTGCACCCTCCAACCATCCATCTGCTGATACCAGCATAGGAGAGACATACCCACCCACAATTACAGCAGCGCAGGTGAGCAGAGAGCTGAGAAGACTTCGTGCCAGCAAAGCAGTGGGTCCAGATGGTGTATCGCCACGACTGCTGAAGGCCTGTGCACAGGAACTGGGGAGTCCTCTACAACACATCTTCAACCTGAGCCTGGAACAGGGGAGAGTCCCAAGGCTTTGGAAAACCTCTTGTATCACCCCAGTCCCAAAGGTATCACGTCCTAGTGAGCTGAATGACTTCCGGCCTGTTGCTCTGACGTCACATGTGATGAAGACCATGGAGCGGCTGCTGCTTCACCACCTGAGGCCACAGGCCCGCCACAGGCCCGCCACGCCCTCGACCCTCTGCAGTTTGCATACCAGGAGAAGGTGGGAGCAGAGGATGCCATCATCTATATGCTACACCAATCCCACTCCCACTTGGACAGAGGCAGTGGTGCTGTAAGAATTATGTTTTTGGACTTCTCTAGCACCTTCAACACCATCCAACCTCTGCTCCTTAGAGACAAGCTGACAGAGATAGGAGTATATTCACACCTGGTAGCATGGATCGTGGACTATCTTACAGACAGACCTCAGTATGTGCGTCTCGGGAACTGTAGGTCTGACATTGTGGTCAGCAACACAGGAGTGCCGCAGGGGACTGTACTTTCTCCGATCCTGTTCAGCTTATATACATCAGACTTCCAATACGATTCGGAGTCCTGCCACGTGCAAAGGTTCAGTGATGACACTGCTATTGTAGGCTGTATCTGAAGTGGGCAGGAGGAGAAGAATAGGAACCTAATCAAAGACTTTGTTAAATGGGGCAACTTAAACCACTTACACCTGAACACCAGCAAGACCAAGGAACTGGTGGTGGATTTTAGGAGGCCCAGGCCCCTCATGGACCCCGTGATCATCAGAGGAGACTGTGTGCAGAGGGTACAGACCTATAAACACCTGGGAGTGCAGCTGGATGATAAATTGGACGGGACTGCCAAAACTGATGCTCTGTGTAAGAGAGGTCAGAGCCGACTGTACTTCTTTAGAAGGTTGGCGTCCTTCAACATCTGCAATAAGATGCTGCAGATGTTCTACCAGACGGTTGTGGCGAATGCCCTTTTCTATACGGTGGTGTGCTGGGAAGGCAGCATTAAGAAAAAGGACGTCTCATGCCTGGACAAACTTGTTAGGAAGGCAGGCTCTATTGTAGGAATGAAACTGGACAGTTTGACATCTGTAGCAGAGCGACGGGCGCTAAGCAAACTCCTGTCAATCATGGAGAATTCACTGCATCCACTGAACAGTGTCATCTCCAGGCAGAGGAGTAGCTTCAGTGACAGACTGCTGTCACTGTCCTGCTCCACTGACAGACTGAGGAGATCGTTCCCCGACCCCCCCCCCACACTATACGACTCTTCAATTCCACCTGGGGGAGTAAATGCTAACATTATTCAAAGTTATTGTCTGCTTTTACATGCATTTTTATTACTATTTAATTTAATATTGTTTTTTGTATCAGTATACTGCTGCTGGATTATGTGAATTTCCCCTTGGGATTAATAAAGTATCTATCTATCTATCACCGACGTTTCCCATCCAACCTGATGGAGCTTGAGAGGTGCTGCAAAGAGGAATGGGCGAAACTGGCCAAGGATAGGTGTGCCAAGCTTGTGGCATCATATTCAAAAAGACTTGAGGCTGTAATTGCTGCCAAAGGTGCATCGACAAAGTATTGCGCAAAGTGCAAATCAAAGTACATGTGATTTCTCAGTTTTTTTATTTTTAATAAATTTGCAAAAACCTCAAGTAAACTTTTTTCACGTTGTCATTATGGGGTGTTGTGTGTAGAATTCTGAGGAAAAAAAATGAATTTAATCCATTTTGGAATAAGGCTGTAACATAACAAAATGTGGAAAAAGTGATGCACTGTGAATACTTTCCAGATGCACTGTATGAATTGCATGGTGCATTGCAAACGTTAACCCTGAAGTCTACAGTATGTTGATTACTTATAATTCAGCCTGTACTAAATGGATAGTACAGCTAGTCTGTTGATAATTTATCTGGGGGAAATGCCATGCTTCACTTACAGACTCATCCGATATGCACTCTGTCTCGTAGATGTGATCATTTTCATTTTCTTCCTTAGGTTTTTCGACTGTCGTAACTGTTTGAGTCTTACTCAAACACGTAGAGCACAGGGCATTTACTGGAATCAAATTCAAGGTAGAAATCCTGGCTAACAAACCTACTCTTATTATAACAAGGTTTTTTGTGATAAAAAAGGCATCTTAGCTGACTGTCCACTGTCTCTTAAAATGTTACAAACCTTCTATTCCATTCCATTTTCCAAATCTGCTTATTCTGAGCAGGGTGGCAGGGAAGCTATGGCTCATCGCAGCGACTATCAGGTGCAAATCATGGAGAATCCCTGGACAAGGCACCAGTCCACTGCAGGGTGAACACACTCACACACAAACACTAAGGCCAATTTAGCAACACCAGTTTAGCTAACCTGCATGTTTTTGTGGGTGGAAACCACAGCATCTGGAGGAAAACCATGCCACCTCCATCCATATAGCGGGCACCCAAGAAGCAAGCCTGGGTCTCCTTGTCTCGTTTGTAAAAATCTCAATTGAGCTGAAACATGCACACACCGAATGGAACTTGCTAGTGCAAATTTAGGTTAACTCTCACTGTACCAAACCATCAAACAATATAACATAATTATACTGCAGGCTGGTTTTATTAACTAAAAGGATTAAAAGAGAGTGAGGATAGTGTGCTGTTTCTGGGAATTTTTTATGAGTTCGGAGCCCGACTTGTTACATTGTCCTTGAAAAAAGAACAGGCTTATGCAAAAGTTAAATGTGAATATATCATTAAAATGTTCTCTGTTTTTTACCTCTAATCTACAGGAAGTATAAAAGTAAAAACCTCATTTTACTGTGTATATGTTATAATAAATTTAAAGTTCTGTGTATTACAAGACAATAATAAAGTACATATGGATATACTTCAATAATTCTGCTTTCATACTCTAAATATGGGACAGTTACCAACAGAATGAAATAAAGTGATTAGTTCAAAGCGGGAAAAAAAAGGATGTAATTAGAAAATCCCTACAACCCTCCAGGATGTAAATTCAGTAACCCGGCTTTAAAAATATTCCGTGATCTAGAATCATCCATCCATTAATTATCTAACCCGCTATATCCTAACATCATGAAAGCACTATATAAACACAATTAAAAATGTTGCCTCACCTTTATGATCAGATTTTGTTATGCTTGGAGGGGTGAAGAAATCAGGGTGCAGAACCACAGAAAATGGCTTCTCTTTAAGGGATAATTCCTTGAGATTATGGAATTCAAACAAGGCAGACTGAAGAAGGCATCCATTTGGGTCCCGGCAGTAGTTATGAAGAGCAAGTGAACGTAGATTTTTAAGTGAAACAAGTGTGGCCATTTGCTCAGCACAAGGATAAGGTTCTACAAAGCTACACAAAGTCAAGTGAGTGATCTGCAGCACACTCACTATGTCTTGTATCGGATATGAAGGATGACAGTTTTTGAAAGCCAGCTTGTTCAGGCTTTGGAATTTACATGGCAACTGCAACATGTTCATTTTTGAGCAGCCATCGAAGGTGAGAGCTGTCAGTCCTGGTAGCTCCAGAAGCAACTTTTTTAAACATTTTGCATTTCCCTTTCTCATAACTACAGACTTTATTCTTCTTTTACGCAACAATTCCCAGAAGTCAGCATTATAGCTGGTGATTTTTTTTAGGACAACTGTGCTCTTTTTCCATAAAGCAGGCTGGTCAATCAGTTGCTTAAACAGTCTGCTTGTGGCACGGATGTTTCCTTTCTCTTCATCAGACAGACACCTGAAAATATTTACATAAATCTCTTGAGGTAGTGGGAGACAACTACGTCTCTGCATTGTAATGATATTTAGACCTGTAAGAAAACAAAATCTATTAGTTCACTGTTACCTCTGATCCTTTCAAATAAACACAGAAACAAATATTTTCCTAGAGATTCCAAAAAAAAAAAAAAAAAATCGGTGTGCTCTTAGATTTAATATCCATGCATCCATTTTCTGAATCTGCTTTTTGGTCACAGGTGATGTGTGTCTATTCAGACAGCATCAAGTAAATTATTTGAATAGGTTACTAGAACACTAGAAGGTACACTCATGTACACACATATAACACATACACATAAACTCATTCTTTGTAAATTTTAAGGTTCAAACCTTAACCTATCATGAACATACTGGAAAGTGGGAGAAAAACAGGAGCAGAGCACATGCAATGACAGAATCAGAAATTAAATTATGGATGGTGGAACTAACCACTGAGCAAACCTGCTTTCACTTTATTGTAATAAATAACATCTGAAGATGCTTAGACCTTGCAATTACATGACTTTAATCACAACTACGAAAATTCTTCAGACTACACTGATCTTGTAACATTTCTAACCATACGTGAAAGTGATCTGCAAATATATGATTCATTTTATTTTGCTGGTATAATGGAATGTCTGAATACCTGTTCATCCTTAAGATAGAAATACAGTAATGTATGACTGTATAAAGGCATAAATCAGTCAGCTATCAGTAGCATTATAATAATTGAGCTACAGTGAAAATACAGAATCAGGTAAGCAACAAAAGAATCAAAGTATCTTAAGACAGCTATAATAAACAGACACAATTCACAATGCTTTCAGTGTTGTCCATATGTAAATATGCCGTCTACCTAAGAAAACTTCAGATTTTTTTTCTTTATATAGCACCATTTTTAAAAAACGCATCCCCTGTCATAGATCTGAACTGCATGAAGGTTTTTAGCCTAACAATCTCTCGTCGCATGTCAAGTTTTCTTTTTCTGAACCCAATTTGTTTTCTATTTCGTTTTCTAGGTGGATTGAAAATATGTGACGGGGGTGTATTGCTTTCTAAGAAACATGTGAATAAGACCTCTGGTCAAGATGTGGGCACCTACCTTTATGTCAAGGTACTGTCTTAAGATTCTAATTGTAACGAAATCGGTTCAGAAAGGGGATTGTTTCTGCAAAACGGTTACAGTATTATCAGACACGCCTGTCCTTGATTTATGTATGGAAAAAAGTAATTTTGCAAGATAAGTAATAATGTATTTATTTTTTACGAATTAATCAATCTAAATGCCAAAAATACCCACGTGCTGTAAAAGACGACAGTAATGCATAGGGTTGGTAAATTGTATACTACGAGACTAATCATGTATGCACACTTGAGTACAGATGCATCTAAAGAAATAATATGATTACACAACTGACCCTAATGAAAAATGAAGGTAGCCTTTAACAGATTAACCAAAATTAAAAAGTTCAGTTACTGTCACTCTCTAGACCCGAAATTGTAGATCGGTATTAAAGAGCCATAACGCATTCTCTACTTCACCAAGTTTTATTAAAACCGATCTCACTCATGCAGCGTGCTCCTTTTAATAGCATAAAATTAAAGCAAACTTTACATTGCACATAAAGTACCTGCTCACTGACAGTTCGAATATTCTTTTATAATTTTTTCACTCCATTGCGCCCCGTTATCCAATAAACTGACTATCCAATGTACTCTCACGTGGTCCTCAACCTGCACGATTTCTGAAACGTCCCCTTCCGCCACCTCAGTCATGACATCATCAGTGCGCGCTCATTGCTAACTAGCCAATTAGAAACGTTGCCTTGGGCACGTTTCTGGCCAATCAACGTTTTGTATTTCAGATTCAAACGTTAGTTAGAGGAAGGTGAGTTTGTGTCGAGTTGGAATTATTTTGTTCGGAGTATTGTGCTTATAAATAGTGATTTTAAGTTAAAGGAATACTAATAAAGCTACAGGTGACAGTCTCAAGTATCTTACTTATTTATTTGTGTCAAAATTCGAGTTTTATTAAGTGCGTTTAAATGTGCGTCTGGTTTGGGAATAGTTTCTGAAAACGCATTGGTTTGGGAGGCAGAAAATAAAGTCTCCCACGCGGGGTAAAATTGCACTTTTTAAAACACTGTTAAATTGGACAGGCTATATATCTTATAACCAAGAGTAGAAACAAAAAACAGCATATTTTAATTTTGAGGTCTTGAGTGTTTCTGAAATTTCCGTAGTGCCACTTAACTGTAAACGAAGAAGTGGTAGGTAGTTCAGTAGGTTTCATGCATTTTCAGCTTGCTTAGCGTTAGTGTAGCTGCTGTGCCTTTTAAGCGCATGCATTTTTTAGGCATTGGTTTGTCGCGGGTTTCAGACGTTCACTTTGTTTTACACCGAAATAAATCAATGTCTTCGTGTCATTTCAATTGAGCACGCTAGTGCCTTTCCTTTAAGTTTTGTTAAATGCACTGGGAGTGTTTAAAGTGAACGCGTGCAAGGTGTTCAAAATACTGATTAGAAAGACTCCCGTTTGTCTGGTCGTGTCGAGTGCTGGGTTTCATGAATTATATACGCAGCATACTGCTGTACGTGCTATATTATTTTCATTTGCTTGATGGGGTTGTGCATTGTTGCATCGTTCAGTTTCGCATACAATACGATTTAAAAAAGTGAGAATTCGTAGTTAAGTACTGTATTTTGTAATTATGACATATTGGAGCATTTATTTTTATTTATTTTTTGCTTTTCAGGCAAACGTTGGAAATGCTTTTGTTGTATTCTGAGGATAACTGTATTTTTTGTACCTTGTTAACTGCATGTTAAGTAAATCGGAATACAAGATGTTTATGTCTCCAGCAAAGACCCCCATTCGTAGAAGGGAGGACTTGCACACAATGGGTATACCCTTTGATGGCATCATTACTTGTGCTACTCCTGTGAAAGAACTATTGAAAAGGGCTGGGGTTGACTACAGTGACTCAGAAGAGAAAAGTGATGGTCCAGTTTTAGAAGATAAAGCTGTCCAGAAAAAAGTTCTGGAAAGGCCTTTAAAGGAGGTTATGCAGTCCACACTAATTCATGAAAACTTTTATATTGGTTCTGTGCCAAATGTGTATTTTCCTGATTTCAGTAATATTGAGAACAGTTCTCGAAGTAGCTTTGACATATCTAATAATTTCAAAAGCTGTGCCTTAGAGACGCGGATGAAGAAGCCATGTGCCCCCCATAATGATAAAGCAAATTCTAAACACTTAGAACAGTTTCTTAACAAAGTACAATTTTCAACTGAATGCTATGGTGCCAATACCAAGAAAGAGACTAAGAAACAATTTGATCTATTGCTTGAAAGTTCCAAAAAGCGGAAACGACAGAATGCTCCGTACACTGAAAAAAGTCCAGTTTTGCATAAATCGCCAGCAAAACGTAGCCAGTATCCTGGAGGTAAATCAGAGTTTGCTGATATTCGAAGCTCTCAAGCAAATGAAGAACAGAAGACTTTATTTTCATCCTCTAATTTCTCTAGCAAAAATGCAGATTTGCTGTGTGAGGTTACCTCTGTTCAAGCAGGGATCACAGAAGATTGTGTTTTTCCAGGTACAGTAAGGTGAAAGGCTGCAAAAGGCCTATATCGGCTATTCAAGACAATTGTGTAATTTAAAGGCATTCTCCTTCTTTTATTGTATGTTAAAATACTTATTTCACAATGGTACAAATTATAGATTATTATAAACAATCTTTTTTGTTTTACAGTTAATGTCTTTTGATTTTATATACGATAAATATGCTTGAACATTTTGGGCAGATATGTTCTCTGTTTTTCTTTGCTTAATTTTGGTTTTATCCTAGCATCTTTGGTTTAACATTATATGGAGCTACCAAAGTTCATAATGTTTTATTTTGTGCCCACAAAATAAATTATATACAAAACTGATGTAGTAAAGTTTTTTTATGGTAGCGAAGATACTGTATTCTTTACTCTCTGTGTTACACATCATTCCTGCACGTTATTGGCATCTTAAAAAAAAAAATATATTCTTCTGAATCACTATGGTGAACACACTTTAGCCCTCCATTTGTTTACAGGACAAAATAGAGCATCTGCTTTACTTTGTTCTCAGCCTAGGTTTGGAATCATTTGAATAGTAATGCAAGAAAGTAGATTTAATTATGTGATGGCAGTTGTGGGCATGGTACATCCCATAATTTATAAGTTAAAAAGAAAGTGTATTGATGTAGTTTTATTTCTATTTTATTCTGAAGTGCATTCTTTATTATCTATGTATCATTTGGGGAAAATGTGGTGTTCTTAGTTCTAAAAGTGCTAATCTATTAGTTGCATTCAGCAAACAGGTTTTAAGGTAAATTAACCATCTGAGGTTGGTTCCTGCCGTCCATCTGATGCTTATAGGGTTAGTCTCCTAACTACATACCCTCACTAAAGCCTGAGATCCTAAAATTATAGTAAACAGTTTTGAAATCTATATCAATTGACAAAGTAATTTTAAGAGAACATTTTACATGTGATCAATGGGTGTTCATAAAATGACTTCCAACTTCACTGAAAAATTTAACCTACAAAGTAGAGAGTATCATATTTTTGCTGTGATAATGTTGGTTTAATGTTTACCATATATAATTTGCATTACATTGTAAGCAAAATCAGTCTACTGAAGAAAACCACTTTGTTTTAAGTTTATGCTTTTTAATTTAAAACATACTTTTTTTTTAAGGAGACCTAAGCAGACACCAACTCTTCCTTTGTACACAGTGATCATTTGTTTTCTTAAAATGCGGTAGTATAACATGTTAAGCATGTTTGTGTTTTCTTTCTGTCCCAGTTCAAAGAGAAAGTAAAGTCATCTTATATGGTGGTAATGGTGAAAAGAAATTGCCAACTAAAGGATCTCCATGCACAGAAGCACTAGCAACTAAAAACATTCAAGCACTTCCTGGCTCAATCCATATTGAGAAAACAAAAATGAATGAAGGTTGGTCTTCCTTGCTTGATGCAGTGTATGATTACAGTAGTGCTGTTGACCCTGGTCTTTTAGGTTAAGGTGCCTATTCTAGTATTCATAGTATGTCTGAAGTTCATAGTGATCATTTTAGGCATTTGCATTTGTCAAAAAACACATCTTTAAAAGCAAATAGCTCTATAGGTCTTAATTGGTTTTGTGCACCTGCTCTGTAAGAAGATCCATTCTAATGGCTTTCCAGAAGAGTAAGTCTAAGTTATGTGCACCTTTTTTACTCTGCATGATCTTTTGAATTCTAAATTTGCTTGTACTTTCTGTCTGGAATATAAATGTCGTCAAAATGTAAGGTTTTATAAATATGTGTTTACTTTTGATGGAGAAAAGAACTGCTAACGATTACATTTTGTCATTGTGCTTCAGTGCCAGCAGTATCAACTGGGAGACGAGTAATAGCCAACATTTTCACAGCCCAGCAAAATCCACATTCATCTGATATGATCGTGGATGAAAGACAGGAAGGTGTGTTTTTTTTTTAATCTGTTCATAAACTTTGATCTCTTTGACCAGTTGAACCAAACTGTAATAATTCATTACCATTGCCTTTATTGAATGTTTCAGTGTCATCTATGCAATTTAGAGAACAAGAACTACCTAATTTTCTAAGAAGTGAAAGGAATAAACAATCTCCATTTAAAGTAGTTTTTCCTGATGAGAGTAGCGAGTGTGACATCAGTGAAGGTATGTTTGAAATCATTTTTTGAGAAGAAATATATGTTGAATTACTGTACTATATTCAGATACTCTGCGCTGCTGAATAATTTATTGAATGTATTGGTGTTTAAGAAAGCACTTGTTATTGTATAGTACTTTTCAGTTGCTTGTGGTTTGGTTCAAAAATTGCTTTATTTTTCACATTTGTTATTGAGTATCACTTTATACTGTAAAATGAAAATCTGTCAAAAACGCAATTAATAAAAAATGTAAGTAAAAGAACTCTTCACAATTAAAGTGCGCATTTCAGATGTTCAGTGATAATGTTATATAGCCTCTTTACTGTTCTGTTTACGCCCAGAAAAATGAGTCAAAAACATTGACATTTTTTAACAACAAATGTTAAGTGTAATAACTGAAGTCACCAGGCATATCACAGCGGTTTAGTTATACGCTTCAGCAAGGATCTGTTTCGTTGTAAAGGTCAACGACTAATGACCAATTCAAATTCTCTATTGCTTTTTTCAACTAATGGTTTAGTTTCAGTTTATTCTAAAATAGACTTTAAAGCTTCTTGTTTACACACCATTGTTGTTGAAGGCTTTGTCCCACTCCTGAATATTAATGAATTACCTTAAATGCATAGAAATACAGGTATTCATGATTTTTTTGCAGTATGATGTCATTTCATCCACTAGATGGCAACAGAATGCTGTCATAAGATATTTGGTATTAAAACTGTAAATTAGATCATATCACCCCAAATTTGACTCGTGAATAACTATAATCACATAGAATTCCCAGCCCAAGTCACGTTCGGAGTTAACGCCAACAAGGTTAATAAATTGCTTAGTGAAATTACCTAATTAAACTTGCTTTGCTGTCCCATCCAGGATTTGTTTGTTCATAATGCTGTTGTGGCAAATTTTGCCTTCCTGCTACACTTCAGTTTATGAATTGTATTAAAAATGGCTAGCAGAAAATGTTGCTGGCGTATGTTATTAGTTAGACCTTCTTTTGGCAAAACATTATTGAATACTTAATACTTTGATCGAAAAGGGGACTTAGCTTACATCTGAAAAACATAGTGCAGAGATAAACTGAAAATGATTTGACGTTAATTTGAACACTTCAATATACTGGTAGGGTCAATATAATGTTACATTTCAATTTTATTTCAGGCACCGTTTTCTCATTCTGTTTATCGCTATGCTACATTAACTGCCTTAGCAGCTCAGTTAAATATTTAACCCATTTTATTTTTAAAGGTAACTTTTGTGCAATTAGCTGATAAGTGTTATATAAGTTTTTATATGAATAAATCATATCTATGAGTTTGGAATGAGGAGTTATGGTAATGGCTATATTTGATATTTAAAATTCAAGATGCTACCTATCTTGGTGTCTGTTTGTTCATATGCATGAGGAATTGCATTCGACTAACTTGGAGGCAAACTTTCCTTAAGAATTCCTTTGCATTAGTCTGCATTGTAATCCATTTCCCAAGATGGAGTAGAGCGTTATAGAAAAATTTCATGTTCTTAAATTGCCTTTCCAATAATCCCTTTTTCTCCCAGATTTTTAATTTCCAATTTACCAACATTTAGAGGAATTAAGCAAAAACTAGTGAGTGTACTTGTTTGGTATGAGAGATTTTGCAAAGTAAATTGTTGAGCTTTTGATTGGGTTTTTGGTAGATACAGTGCATCCAGAAAGTATCCACAGCGCATCACTTTTTCCACATTTTGTTATGTTATGCCTTATTCCAAAATGGATTGCCACAAGCATGGCACACCTATCCTTGGCCAGTTTCGCCTATTCCTCTTTGCTGCATCTCTCAAGCTCCATCAGGTTGTATGGGAAGCGTCGGTGCACAGCCAATTTAAGATCTCTCCAGAGATGTTCAATCGGATTCAAGTCTGGGCTCTGGCTGGGCCACTCAAGGACATTCACAGAGTTGTCCTGAAGCCACTCCTTTGATATCTTGGCTGTGTGCTTAGGGGCGTTGTCCTGCTGAAAGATGAACAGTCACCCTAGTCTGAGGTCAAGAGTGCTCTGGAGCAGGCTTTCATCCAGGATGTCTCTGTACATTGCTGCAGTCATCTTTCCCTTTATCCTGACTAGTCTCCCCGTTCCTGCCGCTGTACAACATCTCCACAGCATGATGCTGCCACCACCATGCTTCACTGTAGGGATGGCATTGGCCTGGTGATGAGCGGTGCCTGGTTTCCTCCAAACGTGACGTCTGGCATTTACACCAAAGAGTTTAATCTTTTTTTTTTTTTTTGTTTCATGATTTGAGAGTCCTTCAGGTGTATTTTGCCAAACTCCAGGCGGGCTGCCATGTGCCTTTTACTAAGGAGTGGCTTCCGTCTGGCCACTCTACCATACAGGCCTGATTGGTGGATTGCTGCAGAGATGGTTGTCCTTCTGGAAGGGTCTCCTCTGTATACGGAGGACCTCTGGAGCTCTGACAGAGTGACCATCAAGTTCTTGGTCACCTACCTGACTAAGGCCCTTCTCCCCCGATTGCTCCGTTTAGATGGCCGACCAGCTCTAGGAAGAGTCCTGGTTGTTTCGAACTTCTTCCACTTACGGATGTTGGAGGCCAATGTGCTCATTCATATTCCTGTAACCTTCCCCAGATTTGTGCCTCAAGACAATCCTGTCTCGGAGGTCTACAGACAATTCCTTTGACTTCATGCTTGGTTTGTGCTCTGACATGAACTGTCAACTGTGGGACCTTATATAGACAGGTGTGTGCCTTTCCAAATCATGTCCAATCAACTGAATTTACCACAGTTGGACTCCAATTAAGCTGCAGAAACATCTCACGGATGATCAGGGGAAACAGGATGCACTTGAGCTCAATTTGGAGCTTCATGGCAAAGGCTGTGAATACTTGTGTACATGTGCTTTCTCAATTTTTTTATTTTTAATAAATTTGCAAAAATCTCAAGTAAACATTTTTCACGTTGTCATTATGGGGTGTTTGTAGAATTCTGTGGAAAAAAATGAATTTAATCCATTTTGGAATAAGGCTGTAACATAAAATGTGGAAAAAGTGATGCACTGTGAATACTTTCCGGATGTGCTGTATATTCATATATCAAAATTATGAAATGTATTTCCTTTTGAGTTACAGTAATGAAGTGCAAGCAAATGAATCCTATTTAATTCTTTAATTTCTTTTAAGTGGTTGCACTTGTATAGGCTTAACAGCTGAAAAACCATACACTTCTCTTAGTGAGAATGTCTGTCAAGTTTAACAATCGCGAAGAGAACTTTACCAAATACTGTACTCATTATTATGTACAGTAGTATGTTTAAAAGTAGTTAACATATTGTATGATTGATCATTTTTTTTTAAATACTTGTCATTTTCTGTATTTTGGCTACTACATTTACAAATTAAAATGGAAGTGTGTGCATGAATACCATGATAATGCATGCAATATGATCAATTACTAGTAGAAGAAACATTTCATTTTTTTAGGTGAATAATTAAAAAAAAAAAAAGTGTTATAAGAAAAAGATATTTTTATTATGAAATGCCACTTTATATTTCACTTCCAAATGCAAACGTGAAACATGAACATTTGGGAAACTTGCACAAAAATTAATGACACTAAAAGAATAAGAGTTTAAGTGGTTTGCACAATTAGATGATTGTTCAATTTAATGCATTGAAAAATGTACTTCAAAAGTGTCTCAGAGGTTGAGATTGTGCTTCCTGGTCAAACAAAGTTGATTTATTTTTTCAGGAGTCGTCATCTATGATGCACAATGAGACCATATTCAACTACATCATGAACCTCCTTAAATTTAACCTTAGTTTTAAAAGTTAGAAATTCATAGGTGATGGTCTCTTACAAATAGTATGTACTGAAGATGTAGTTATAGGTAACCTAGATAATCCTCAAAACTGGGCAAACACTTGCAAAATGCAGTTTAATTTAGGGAAGTTCAAATTGCTGCCTGCAGTTAGAGGTAACATTTAATTACAAATACAAGATGGAAGACACTGTCCCATAAGAAGGAACATTTCTTAAGGATTTAGGGGATTAAACTGATGACACATTCTATTACCTAATGTACAAAAGCAAGTAAAATCCCAATTATTAGGTTATATTTTAAATTCTGTTAAAATAATACTCCATCCAAACATGACATTTTTTTTATACATTGTTACTCTGTGTACTTTTGTAGTGGTGGCCAAGAAAATTTTAAAATCTCATGTTTTCATGAAGAATGGAAAGAAAGAAGCTTGTGACACAATTGAAGACATTAGTGATCAGTTCTACAATAGCAATTGATAGGATTACAAGGTGGTAAAAAATCTCACATTGCTCATGTCACACAAATAAACAGGAAAACTACACCCTCTTGGGAATTACTTTTTCAATTTGAGACAGGACTTTTAACCTACAAATGAGATGGAATAGTATGTGTTCAGTTCAAAATGTCAATGCAATACGGTTTTAGGTGTCCTTTATTGTTTGTGCAAATCATTCAGCAAATAGCTAAACATGTTTTTAGATGGAAAGCTTGTCACATATTACTGCCAAATATCACATGTCTTAAGTCCCGGAGCTGTCACCTTAAGTGAATCACTTGACTAATTTCAAGATTGTTTCGAGGTTTTCCCACTTAGTCTAAGTTGGATATTGTGAGTAGCACAAATTGATGGTTGTTTTTGCAGGCAATTGAAGTAAAGAATTTCAGAATAAGAACAGGTGTATCTTGTTAAAGTAATCAAACAGCATTGATGACTCGGTTGTAGTGTGTTACCCTTGACATTTTACGATCTAATACATCAGTTTGTCTCAAAGTGGCCCTTGCAATTCCTTTATTCCCCTTCCCGACAAGGAGTAGTGACGGTGTGTGATCGAGATTGTTAGGCCACTTAATCCAGCAATTTCAACATTGTGCAAATACTGAGAACTGTTTCAAGTTAATTGAAATAATGTATTTGCAGACACTTTTGATGCAGAGAGCTGAGCTGAAAGGCAACGTTCTTGATTTACTGATCAATCTTTGGCCCTGTCTTCACCTATGCTCATGAGCTTTGTGTAATGGCCAAAGAACTAGATTGCAGATGCAAGCAGCAAAAAGAGAGTTTCTCTCCCAGGGTGTCTAGGTTAAGCCTTAGAGAGAGGATGAGGGGTGCAGACATTTAGGAGGAGCTCAAAGTAGAGCTTCTGCTCCTGTGCATTGAAAGGAGCAAGTTAAGTTGGTTCAGCCATCTGATTAGGGTGCCTCCAGGATACCTAGGTGGGGAGGTGTTTTGGGCTTGGTGGTCTGGGACCATCTTAATATAGCCCCCACCGGTGGAGGAGAAGAGTGACGTCTGGGCATAATTGCTTAGACTGCTGCCCCTGTGTCCCAGCCCCATATAAGCAGCAGAAAACAAATGTTTGGTTGATTTAAGGAATGCAGCCGTGGATTTTGAAGCGGGCATCTCACAATGAGTTTTTTTACTTCTCTTTTTGTATCTAGCAGCTTGACCTTGTGACAGCAGCCTGAAAATCTCACCCTTAAAGGGAGATGCTGTCAATCACCGCTTTCCCATACTCAGTCTAGGAATGAAGAAAGCTTCCATATGTTAAGTGTGTGGAAATGCAGGCTGTAACAAACGGCACACACAGTACTAATATGTGTGCATTATTTTAATATGCCAATGTTACACTTGGATTTGTTTGGTGATGCTTCATTAACAGCATGTGAAGCACAGTCAAATTAACCAGATTTAATAAATGCATTTAGGTGTTACATTAAACGTTTAAATGCAAAAGCTGCTGTTGCGTTAATCTCGTGCTCATGGTGATCAGTCAGCAGTCCTATTTTACACTACTGTAATATCTAAATGACCAATTAGTTGCCACGTAGCTTAAAATTTGTGATACTGTAATTTGCTAGTCTTAGACTTTTTTTTGGTCTAGCAATTTTGCACTTCTATTCTGGTCTACTAACATTTTTCACAGATTTATTGCCTTAATGCATTTTTTTGTTTTCCAGATGATCAGGATATAAGTATTCTTTTAGTGTCATTAGATGAGGATGAAAGCACTGATGATAAAGCATCTTATGACACAGCTAAGACTGACAGTAATCCCATGGATATTAGTTTGGAATTGCATAATTCGGAGAGAAGGTCTCAGAGACATCCCCTGTCCTTTACAAATAATAGCCCAGCAAAAGCCACTTACAATGGTGTACTTGAAACCCCTGATGTTCAAGACTTTGCAACCAGCCCAAAGATTTACATACCTAGAAGTAAAAACCAGAAAAAGCAAAGTGAAAATAAAGTGGCAGAAATAAAAGTGAATGATGTTACGGATGCAAAAACAGAAGTAAGTATAATTTATTTTGGTTCTCATTTTAATTAACTGAGCAGGAATAGTCATTTACAGATGTTGCAAAGCAAGTTAGTGTATTTGTAGCTAGTGCATGACAATATTCTTAAATAACTCCGTGCACACATTTTCATACATGGATTAAATGGTACCTCTTATATGGGGAAAAAATATGTCATGGTGTATATGTTGATGGCTGGATCACTTGAGGTTTGGGTCTGTATTATTTGTGCTGCCAATGAAGTCTACTGAAAATCCTTCCACCCTTTCTATGCATGTGACTATTTCCACTTTATACAGTGATTAGTCACAACATTAAAACCACCTGCCTGATATTGTGAATGCTAGGACCCCAACTTTCCTAGCAGAGCATTGCTTTCCTTTCTATAGTGCATCCTGCTGCATTCTCTTCCCTAGTGAAACAACATGAATGTGACAGTCCTCATGGTCTATAAGAAACTATAATTCATCACACTAGGATACCTTATTCCATTGGCCCATGGACAAGTTCTGAAGCTTTATAGTGGGTATGGGTTGGCATGGGCACTCTAACTGGTGTGGTGCAGCATAGCAAGCTGTGGTGCACTGTGTGTCCTGGCACCTTTCTCTTGTGGTCAGCATTGTTTTTTAGCCGTTTGTGCTACCGTAGGTCGGATTAGACCATACAGGCTACCCTTTACTCCCCATGCACATCAGTGAGCCTTGGCTGCCCGTGGCGCTGTTGCTGGTTCTCCGGTTGTCCGTTGTTAGACCACTTTGGTAGGTACTAACCACTGCATTTTGGAAACACCCCATTTGTCTAGCAATCACAATTTCGCCCTTGTCAGAGTTACTCAGATCATTACGCTTGTCCTTTTTTTCCAGCTTCCATGAAATCACCTTCAACTAACTGCTCAACAAGATAATCAATGTTCTTCTCTTAACCTGTCGGTTGTTTTAATGCTGTGGCTGATCAGTGTATACAAAAATCATTATTGAATGATCTGTGGCTACAGTACACATTTTACAAATTCAAAGACCTGGTTTGTATATGAGCATAATTTGCAAATGGGGACACTCAAACTGTCCTGTAAAAGCATACGTTTGTCCATTTTGTCCTTCATAATTTGTGTTAGGGCTGAATATTTTTTTCCACAAAACACAGTTTTATGAAAAGCACACAAAGCAGTGGTTTCACACAGAAATCATTATTAAATGTTTGTTGGTGTGTGCTGTGGCCACCAGTTAGCCAGGAATATGTGGACAGGCTGGCTGCCAGGCTGTCTTTACGTGGCAGGGTTCAGGGATGGCAGCAGCGGTTGCAGTGCACCGCAATCTGGTTTGTATCTCTTGTCATTGTAAGTGGCAGTTCTCCCAGATGAACGTTGCTGTAGGTGCATCAGCTATACGAACCTGTTCAGCACCACTATTGCCTGATACTGATACCTCACATTTGTTTTTGATCACAAGTATCAAAATCAGAGTCACCAAGTCCAATTCAGCAATAATATGCAAAACATCATTCACAGAGTATTTTGCTTTGGCGTCTACTTCAATCTTTTGCCAGGTGTCCTTGCCATATTTGACATTGTTAGTTCCTCACTACTCATGCAAGCGGAGGAAATATTGGTTAAACCAATTAAGCTAACTTTTTCCTTCTAGCAAAGAGAGTCTAATTAAAAAGAAACTGTGGGTTTTGTCACTATTTTATAGTAGATTACCACAGTCAATCCCTCCTTTTGACAAAGTCGATATTTCCCCCGAAAGAGTTAAAAATGTGGTTCTTGAGAAATGTTTTTATATTTTCCCAAAATAAATTGAAAGATAATGGGTGGACAACATCAGTAAGGCTTATTTGTCGTATTGTTTACCTGCAGCATGATTACCTCTCTAGTTACATATCAAGCTTCTGTAAAGTTCTAATTTACCCTTGGGGGACAAATAGATAAATGTACTTTATCTATCCAATATTGAGGTCAGTAGATGTGAGATCCCACAGGTTTTAGAAATACTCTACTAAACTGCCATAGTATACTGGGATACTTTCACTCATTCTGAGTGAGCTACTAGCCTTGTCCCCAGGTGTTGTGATTATTATAGGGGTTTATGGGAAGCACTGATACTTTGGTGTTTTTTCCTCTCTGTTTTCCCTCCCTGTTTATATGCATTTATGCACTTTAATATTTATCAGTCATTTATGTAAAAATTATGTCAGATTAGTTTCAGATTATTTTTGAATTTGCAATGCAAAATGCTTATGTGCTATATAATGCTTATGTCCATCATTTGTGTGTGTGTGTGTGGAATTTGCATGTAAACAGGCTATTGTGAATTGAGAAGATAATAAGTATCCTTTAATATATATCATTTTTTTTTGTCATAGACATCGTTCTGAAATGCAGGCACCATTATGTTGCTGTCTTAATGTAAAAAAAAAACTACAGTTTTAATTAAAACGAATGCCTGAATCAAATAACGCATCACACTTTTGAATAACTTCGGCAATGTCAAACATATCCTTAAATGTGTTATAGAAAATACTAGCTGTCCCTCATGGCTCCCCCCACGTAGTAGTGAAACAAATCCGATCTAAGTCCATTAAATAGTACATAATTTTTTTTATATATATGGTATATATTTGTATGTGTGTGTGTAAAATATATATACACACACTCTCACCTAAAGGATTATTAGGAACACCATACTAATACGGTGTTTGACCTCCTTTCGCCTTCAGAACTGCCTTAATTCTACGTGGCATTGATTCAACAAGGTGCTGAAAGCATTCTTTAGAAATGTTGGCCCATATTGATAGGATAGCATCTTGCAGTTGATGGAGATTTGTGGGATGCACATCCAGGGCACGAAGCTCCCGTTCCACCACATCCCAAAGATGCTCTATTGGGTTGAGATCTGGTGACTGTGGGGCCATTTTAGTACAGTGAACTCATTGTCATGTTCAAGAAACCAATTTGAAATGATTCGAGCTTTGTGACATGGTGCATTATCCTGCTGGAAGTAGCCATCAGAGGATGGGTACATGGTGGTCATGAAGGGATGGACATGGTCAGAAACAATGCTCAGGTAGCGTGTGGCATTTAAACGATGCCCAATTGGCACTAAGGGGCCTAAAGTGTGCCAAGAAAACATCCCCCACACCATTACACCACCACCACCAGCCTGCACAGTGGTAACAAGGCATGATGGATCCATGTTCTCATTCTTTTTACACCAAATTTTGACTCTACCATTTGAATGTCTCAACAGAAATCGAGACTTATCAGACCAGGCAACATTTTTCCAGTCTTCAACTGTCCAATTTTGGTGAGCTTGTGCAAATTGTAGCCTCTTTTTCCTATTTGTAGTGGAGCTGAGTGGTACCCGGTGGGGTCTTCTGCTGTTGTAGCCCATCCGCCTCAAGGTTGTGCGTGTTGTGGCTTCACAAATGCTTTGCTGTATACCTCGGTTGTAACGAGTGGTTATTTCAGTCAAAGTTGCTCTTCTATCAGCTTGAATCAGTCGGCCCATTCTCCTCTGACCTCTAGCATCAACAAGGCATTTTCCCCCACAGGACTGCCGCATAACTGGATGTTTTTCCCTTTTCACACCATTCTTTGTAAACCCTAGAAATGGTTGTGCGTGAAAATCCCAGTAACTGAGCAGATTGTGAAATACTCAGACCGGCCCGTCTGGCACCAACAACCATGCCACGCTCAAAATTGCTTAAATCCCCTTTCTTTCCCATTCTGACATTCAGTTTGGAGTTCAGGAGATTGTCTTGATCAGGACCACACCCCTGAATGCATTGAAGCAACTGCCATGTGATTGGTTGATTAGATAATTGCATTAATGAGAAATTGAACAGGTGTTCCTAATAATCCTTTTTATATATATATATATTATATATATATATATATATATATATATAAAATAAATTATTACAAAGCCACTCAGTGTACTTTGGGGTTTTTCAGCTTGGCCATCTTAGACAGTAGTTAAATTAGGGGAAATTAACTTTTTACAGAACGCCATAAAATATTACAAACAACTATCCTTAAAATACACATAAGGGTCAAAAACAACCTTCTGGCTTTTCTACAGATAGAAGGGCAGTCACAGTGATTAGTGCATTATAAAGACACGTTGCTATGGTATAAAGGAGACCCACTAGCGTTTCTTGACACACTTCTGAATAATTTGCTGGCTGAAAGTACTTGATCTAGGTGTGTTATATAGGGAATGCAAAGCATTTTTCATAATGGCCATCAGTTTTGCCTGCATCCAACAACTTAGCCTGCTTTTTTTAAACTGATTATGTGGGCTTCTCTTGCAGAGATATTATTAGCCTAGTACACCACAGCACAAAAAATTCACACTGACCATCACAGAACTGTTGTAACATGTAAAAGATGTCACTTTACCCATTAAGGAATGCAGTCTCCTTAGAAAAAATAGTCTGCTTTGCCTTTTCTTATATAGCTCATTTGTGTTTCTAGACCAGAACAGGCTGTCATTGATGTGGACCCCAAAGTACTTGTAGTAATGACTGGACATAGTGTGTTTTTTTTGTTGCGTTGAAATTCAATACTCAGTGCCTTGGTTTTTATTGATGTGTGGAGCTGCAGTGGCAGACTGTAGGGGTAGAAGAGAATATCACAAAGTTGGTCAGCACAGGCTTTAGGAATATGAAGACTGACTATCTCCCATCCCATGGCTTTTCCTGTGTGTGGCCTTCTCACTTGGTCATTAGACATGCACAGCTCATACTGATAGTCAGACGTGGACTTAATACGGCCATTACTAGTTGAAATGGAAGGAGTTTTTGATGCAGCAGAGATGGAACCAGAAACTATGCCTACTTTACAGAAAATTCCAGATGGCCCCTTATACAATCGAGTGTTGGTATCTTTTCTCACTTAACTATATATTTTTGTATTAGGAGCATTGGTACTTCTTGGATCCAGAGTTGGTATATACAATTCCTTATTCTGCTTAGTCTAGTTCAAGGTTGATAGGACCAGAGCCTATTCTGCGAGCTGTTGCTGAAAGGCAGGAAATAACTTGGAAAGGGCGCCTGTCCATTGCAGGTCAGACTTCTGCTCACAATCCTCTGTGGCAAATTTGTGTTTGTTGTATTGATGATCCTAAATTAGTTATAAATCAGTTATTGTTCACTGGTGCTGGCACTACCCGGTTTGATAAACTGGTACATTACCTAAAACTTATTGTAAATTGCATTTTAAATTAGCATTATCTCAAACACAAATGTATTCTCTGTATTTGCATTTTTGTAAAATGCATTAGGTAGTTAATTATGAGATTATACATTAGCATTATGAGTTAGCATTCTTTTTATTTACATTGGATATAGCAATAATGCTAGCAAAAAGAATAAAGTTTGATTTAATTACTTTTCTTGGGTTTTTATTACATTTATTTTTTTTACTTTTGCAGCCAACTGGCATCCAGCTTTATAAGTGGAAAATCAGGCCCATTAACCAAACTGGGATATGTGTTGAAGGAATAAGAAGGTAAGTGATTCCTGCCTTAAGTGTTGCCGCAAGGACAACTAAGAAAACTAGTCTATCTTTCAAGCAAGTAAAATAAAATATTAAGAAGATTTTAATTTTAAGTATATGATTTAGAACTTCCTTAAAATGCAAATAGTGCTTATCTAATGTGTCTAAATATACGATCGTGAAACTGTGTCCATACTTAACAGCATTAAAAAAGGTAGATTGTCTTAATTTATTGAACTTATGTTGTAGCAAAAACTGTTTGCTTATACACATTTATATATTTCTTTTTAATTGTGATCTACTAGAGATATGAATGAGGAGGCATTATTATGGCACAGCAACCTCATCTGTAAACGAATAGCACATAATGTTGTGATGACTGTCACTGGCAGTGTGTATGTCTTGGTTGGAAAGATGAATCCAAGTTCTCTTGAAAGTAAAGGTAAGAGGAGTTATGTACTATAATGTTCAGTATTTCAAGACTGGTGGTTCATTTAGCCTCAGTAGTCTCCAGCACTAACATGCACAACCATTTTCAATGGTTTTAATAGTGCTAGCAGAATCAGTCAAAATATATAACCATAGCTAGAAAGGCTGAAGATGTTGATACTGTATCCTAAAATATTTTAATAGCAAATATGATCAGTATTAAGTTTCTTACAGTATATTCAACAATTGCTAATTTTTTATACATATGTTCAGTTAATTTTAGCAGTATTGTTTCTGACTCTAATTTAAACAGGCAGAACAGCTTTCTAGCTGCACAGCACGAGCATTTATTTATAGGGCCCTATAGAATCCATTTTTTTATTTTCACAAGTTCTGTTTTTTTTTTTTTTTTTTTCTGTTTTTACCTTTTTAATTTTTCCTTGAATCAGATCTTTGGGTTTTTGTTAGTTTTATTTATTTATTTATTTTTAACTAAGAAAATACTAACAGCTACAGCAAAACAAACAATAATGAAATGACACTTCACACTCCTTTTAGTGAAACCGCACGCTAGCAGAACTGAACCTTTTTTTCTAGTTCCATTCATCAGGTAGGAGCCCAAATCCTCCATGGTGCTGTATGCTGAGATTGCAGTAGGACAGTGAGTGTCCTTCAGAATTGTAAGAGTTTTTATTAGTTTGATGCATCCTTCTGAGATGAAGGTTAACTTCACTTTTAGAAAAAAGAAAGAGCTACATGTTTTTAAGGGCTTGGTGTATTTGAGGAAAAGCCTACTCTTCTTCCCAGGTTTCTAGATGGCGAGTTTATAGAAGAGTCAAATGTGGACCTTGTGTGCCTCGTCATCGCGCGGCAAAATATATATTAAATCCAGAAACATCATTGTTAATTTTTAAAAGGGAACCTGTTAACATCCAGTGCTGTTCACTAATAACATTTTTTAATGGGAAAGACTGTTAATACCAGTTAAATACCTGTATAATTTAATAGGTTAAATGATTCACTGTAAATAAATCACATAAAAATCAGAACTGCTTACATAAAAGAATTACCGTACAGCTAAATGTTTACCCACCTATCGCTATGTTGAGAACTATGTGGTGTCGTCTATCACTGGTTTTATAAACTACAATATATATTTTCTTGCCACGATTCTTTTGAAGAATGGCGTCCATATGTTGTTCAAAGACACGGGGTAAATGAGTTTGACAAAGACTGCTCATTTTCTGGTAGCTCGCCTCCTTGTTTACAAAGCTTAATAAAGAAAGGATGCCTCTTTGTCGTTTTTTCGAGAGGTATGTCTGACTCGCATGGACACAAACTGGCTGCTTGCATCTAACGATTTTGTTGTTACCTCTGTTATTACCTGAAGGGGAACACTTTTTGATCTTAATTTCTCCTTGTTTTTGAGATGGGTTTTAGATTCAATGTGGTCATTGCAAGTATCTTTTCGTGTCCAGTCTATGGTATGCTGGCAAAACTTGCAGAAAAGTTGTCCAGATTCGTAAAAATCGGCAGGATATTATTGTGCCCTCAATTTTGCAGTTAAGCTTGTGTTTCTTAGTTGTTTTTTTGGACGTGGTTAGGATATCTGATACTGCTTGCTTCAACATTTCTGTCTTGTTCAGCTAGCTAAATCAAATGCCTTTAATGACGAAACATGCAGAAACAGAGGCAGGAGGGGAGGAAGACCGTGAATGAGACTGAGAAAATAAGTGAAAAAAGCTAACTTTTACAAGTAACAAATTTACACCCGGTCTGTTTGTTTTCAAATAATATTGCATTAGTGCGATGATGTTTTCTGATTGGTACTATTCAGGTCATACAATGATTTCTTCAAAATGTCACATATATTTGTCTCTCTTAGCCCCCCCTGTTGCTGCGCGATGACACCAGAAGGCGTGCGCTGATTCAGTGCTAGTAAGAGCATGCAGGTCGCTGGTTTCTTGTGCTATAACAAGCTTGACCTGGCAGCAATCAACGCACATGTACTGTGCAAGGCATGTACGTGGTCCACTGAGAAAAGTAGAGCGTTCATGGCTCACCTTGTAGAGAGGAACATTCTTTATTCTGCATAGCCTGGAGTCCTGTGCAGACTAGGCAAGATCGGGGGGAAAAAAAATGCGGTCACTGATTACAACCGCAAGAATTAATGAATAATGTTGCATCCGTGCCACAATGTTTTCCGAAATGTACTATAAAATCATAAAATGAATAATTCCAAATATCATTATATACCTATGTCTCTGTTTTTTGTCAGTGCGGATTTGACATCACAGGCCATAAGGCACATACTAATTCAGCATAAGCAGGAACACTCAAAGTTGAATAAAAAACAAATCAAGTAACAAGGAGATACGAATATGGCAGATTCGTCAGTGTTTGTGTTTCAGCTTTTATCCATCCAGATCAGAGAATTTCCATTTCGATTGTCTCAAAACACCACTCATATCTACAGCTATTCCCAGTTTCAGATAAAAAGTAGCAGCTTTGGATCCCTGGGGATGGTAGTATGTATTGTAATCATGACTGAGAGAATAAAATTGAAAAATAAATATACATTTAATACAGTGGCTGTTACAGACGTAAATCAAATGTATGTTTTTATTGTATAATAATATGAGCAACTCACTACTCAAAACGGTAAATATACAAGGCAGTCAGGATCAAACCAGGGGACTCTTGATTATAACAACAATTATATCAACAATTCCTACCGCGGCACCACGGAAGCTATTGTATTGTCCTTGAACCTTTTATGAAAGTGTTTATTTGATCTTTGCACTTCAGGCTTTACATATAATATAGTTTATGTCTACATTTTGTCATATATTACTAAAATATGAAAAACGTTTCAGTTTTAACAATGTATTTTTTGGTTAAGTGAAATGCACTTTTTTTGTTTAAAGACTACGTGCACTTTAGTTTGTATTGTTTAATGTATTTCTTTTTTATTGTGATGGTCACGAATATAAAAACATCTGATTATTTTCAAATTCATTTGTTTCACTGGTTGTTATTTTAATTTGATTATTAATTTTAATCATGTTAATGCAGAGACATCAGGGTGACATTCATAGGTTGACAGACATGAGCAGATGAAGTAAGACATGCAATGGAGCCCAGAACAGGATGTGCAACCACAGGTCGCAGGGATCAAAATAGTCAGGCATGAAATAATCGTGACTAATCGAAAAATAAGTTGTATTATTAGTTGACTACCAAAATAATCATTAGTTGCAGCCCTACCGGACAATTGGTTTGAGAAGAAGTATGAAAAAATATAAGGTTAACACAGAAAAACAGATCACCAATTGAAGCTTTATGAATAATCGATTCGCCATCAATAATTGTTTTGGTAAAGCCATACTCGGTGTAATCCTCCAATTTTATAATTTTTCCGCCACTAGCCATGATTAAATGAACAGTAAAAAAGTAAGAGCGAAGCGAGGGTGACTTATTCAGGCAGGCAGGCGACAGCTCAATAGCTCGAATTTGGATATAAGTGGGTTCTATTTAGTCGCCAGAAATATCTTTGTTAGGAATGTAAGTTGAATTTAGTCTTTAAATTTCTATGGTGAAGAAAAATTTATGCAATGATGACTAAATTTAACTATATAAAGTCAAAACTTGTATATATAAAGTCATTCCCGAATATATAAAATCAAATCTTGATTATATAAAGTCACTGTCGGAATAAATAAAGTCAAAACTTAAATATATAAAGTCAGCGTCGGAATATACAAAGTCAGCGCTGGAATATCCATCCATTTCCCAACCCATTGAATCCGACCACAGGGTCACGGGGGGTCTGCTGGAGCCAATCCCAGCCAACACTGGGCGCAAGGCAGGAACCAATCCTGGGCAGGGCACATGCATCATTTTCAAAACATTAACCGTACAGTGTTTTTTTTTTTTATTTATTTTTCTGAATACGTTTTTGTTAACTTAGTTCAGTTCAGAGTCGTTTCAATCAATAGATTTTGACTTTCACTTTATATATTCAGGAGTGAGTTTATATACTCCGATGTTGACTTTATAAATTCCGACGCTGACTTCATATATTCAGAAACAAGTTTGACTTTATATATACCGATGCGGACTTTATATATTCAAGTTTTGCCTTTATATATTCGGGAATGACTTTATATATTCAAGTTTTGACTTTATATATTCCAGCGATGACTTCATACATTCAAGCTTTGACTGTAGTGTGTGTGTATATATATATATACTAGCAGAATACCCGCGCTTCGCAGCGGAGAAGTGGTGTGTTAAAGAAGGTACGAAAAAGAAAAGAAAAAATTTGAAAAACAACGTAACTTGATTGTTAATGTAATTGTTTTGTCATTGATATGAGTGTTGTTCTCATATCTATCTATCTATCTATCTATCTATATATATATATATATATATGTTGTTCTCATATCTATCTATATATATATATATATATATATATATATATATATATATATATATATATATATATAGATATATATATAGATATATAGATCTATCTATTCAAGCTAGCAGCGTGAGAAGTAGTGTGTTAAAGAAGGAAAGAGAAAGAAAAGGAAACATTTTGAAAATAACGTAACATGATTGTCAATGTAATTGTTTTGTCACTGTTATGAGTGATCAGTGTTGCTGTCATATATATATATATATATATATATATAAATATATATATATATACACACACACACAAACATATATATACATATCTATACATATACACATATATATACACACACACATATATACATACATATATATATCTACATATATATATATATATACATACATATATAAACATATATATACATATACATACATATCTACATATATACACACACAGCTATTTCAGATCAGTGCAATACGCTGCTTGTTAAAACGGATAACTCCCGCTCTTACGTGCAAGTCTGCGTGGATATTATGAACTATCGTATTTGTTCAAGTTCTATTTAAATTTTAAATAGAAGGAATTTTATTTAGTCGACAGAAATATCTTTGGTAGGAATGGTAAAAACAGACAGGAATATTATTCCTGAATAAATCAACTCAAACCTTAAACAACTTATAATATTTTGCTCTCCATAAAAATAAATCTTTATGTCTAAATTATACAAGTTAGAAATAAAGTAAACATTAAAAGAACAAACATTCAAATTTCTTTACTCTTATGTAATTTTATATTTTATAAAAATAAACTTAGATTTTAAATATCCCAAAAGATTTTGCTCTCCATAAAAATATATCCTGTCAAAATTATACAAATTCAAATATGAACATGCTGCATAACAAAACCTGGAAATATAAATAAAATGTGTTCCTTTCAGCAATAACAAATCAAATCATTCAGTTGTCTTTGCTCATATGTCATTTTAGAGCTGGACGCCTGGAATCTTTTTTTGGCCACAGGTTCGTTTCTGTTTGGTTTGAGGTTCTGTGTTGTGGAGATTAACAGGATGGATTGCAGGTGCTCATCAGTGAGGCGAATCCTGTGTGCTGTTTTGTTAGTCTTTATCACTGAGAAGAGCTTCTCACACAGATATGTGCTACCAAACATGCACAAGGTTCGAGCCGCATGTAGACGGACTTTTTTTGTTCTTCAAAGTCACCAAAGCGCCGTGCAAACTCAGTGCGCTCAGTTTATCAGCAAAGTGCGTATTTGGGAACACCGTAGTGACGACTTGGTTTAACATTACTTGGTAACAGGGAAAGTGGGGCAAGTGGTTGTGTCTCCCATAAAAGCAGCCTCAATTGAAATCACTTTGTGATTGTGCATGGGTAAAAACGTCCGCTGAAGTGTCAGATTCTTATTTAATTCTTCTGCTTTCTGTATCTTCTGCATTGCATTCAGGTCTTTCAGGTTACCCTGATGTTTTGTTTTATAGTGCCGTCTTAGATTAAATTCTGTAATTACAGCCACAATAGCTCCACAAATGAGACACACGGGTTCAGTAAACATATACTCAGCCTCCCATCGGTTTTTAAAGGCTCTATTTTCAGAATCAACTTTTCTCTTCAGCATCGTGTGAGCTAGCGTTGCATTATGGGATCTGTAGTTTATTGGGTTACCAGCGCTTCATATACCCGGGCTTTATTAACAATAATACAGTATATAAAATGATCTCGCGGGCCGGATATAATTATACGGGCGGATGTGGCCCTGCCCTTGAGTTTGACACATATGGACTAAATAGAACTTGAAAAGATATATTTTTTCAAATGTGATCGCGCAATTCAGATAGAGTTGACGCGCACTACAGCCTGCATGCCTCAATTAGTCATCCTCACCTCGCCCTTACTTTTTTACCGTTCATCTAATGAATACACTGAGTATGGCTTTACCAAAACAATCATTGATGGCGAATAAAGTATCCATTATTCGAGTATGTAGATCGGGTTATATATATATATACATATATATATACCCGCGTATCGCAGCGGAGAAGTAGTGTGTTAAAAAAGCTAGAAAAAGAATAGGGAACATTTTAAAAATAACGTAACATGACTGTCAATATACAGTATTTGTTTTGTGAGTGTTACTGAGTGTTGCGTCATCAAGGATTTGATTATCATTATTTCTTTCAATCAGGTTTGTATTTGTAGGATGTGTTGTGTTCAAGTTACATTCCGTGTTTGTCAATCGTTGTAAAGATGACAGGTTTCATTCATCGATTCGTTTCTTACTGCATCAATAAACAGCTCGTCTTCTTCTTTATCTGAGACCTGACACACTGCATGCATGGGTTTTTTTTACACTGTCTTCCTTTACCGGGACATTGACTTTTTCCAACGTGTGCTTTGTTTCCGCAGTAGTTGGATTTATGAATATGCTTGTATGTATGAGACGCTTCATATTTTTTGCTGCCTTTTCAATTGTGTAATTCGGTTTTGTTCAGCTCTTTGGAACTGTTGCCTTTTATCTGTGCACTGCGTCAGTTCACGTGAGCCACTCGGTGTACATGCATCGAAGGTTCCCAGCTGTGCTGGTGCCATCTCCTGCTATGTCCATGGCTGTATTTAATGTTACCTTAGTCCTGGCACTTAAAACTTTCTCTCGCAGTTTCGCTGAGTTTGTGTCAAACACCACCCTGACCATCTCAACTTCCTCTCCATAAGCACAGTCCTTCACCCGTGAATATTTACCCGTGGCAGTTTGCTATTGGATTGCCGCTGACGGACGGCCTTATATGGGCAGGCACTAAATTACAAATGCCAGCGGCAGCCTGTCTATGAACTTAAAGTGTAGGTTTACATCGTGCTTTGTTTCCGAAGTAGCAGAACTCATGAATATGGTTGTATATGTCACTCGCTCGCTTCTCATTGTTTCGCTGCCTTCTCAATTATATAATGCATGTTTTCTTGAGCGCTTTTTTGAGGTCTTCCTGGTTTTCTATGTACTGCGTGATTATGTGGAAGGCGTGATGATGTCACACGAAACTCCGCCCCCACAGCGTTGAAGCTCATCTCCATTACAGTAAATGGAGAAAAACTGCTTCCAGTTATGACCATTACGCGTAGAATTTCGATATAAAACCTGCCCAACTTTTGTAAGGAAGCTGTAAGGAATGAACCTGCCAAATTTCAGCCTTCCACCCACACGGGAAGTTGGAGAATTAGTGATGAGTCAGTGAGTGAGTGAGGGCTTTGCCTTTTATTAGTGTATGTATATATATATATGCCAGCAACACCACTCATGACAATGACAAAACAATTACATTGTCAATCATGTTACGTTATTATTAAAATGTTTCCTTTTCTTTTTACTTTTCCGCTGCCAAGCGCGGGTATTTTGCTAAATATATGGGGTGTGAGCAGAGGGGGCTGTTTACACAGTGGCTGTTTGCCTAGAAGATAGGACGCTCCTCTACAAAATGCCGCTTTATCGCGGTACTTCTGTATACCTAAAAGCACGTATTGATTTTTTGATTGTTTCCTTTTCTTAGCGAGCGGTCTCTCTGACATTATCTGCTCTTCATGGTGCTCCTTTGAAGATAAGATATGTTTGCATTCTTTTAATTGTGAGAAAAAACTGCCATCTCTGTCTTGTAAGGAAGAACAGTTTAAACGTTTGACTAAACGGTGTTATTTCATGTCTAGAGGGCTCTAATAATGTTAACAGTGTGGGAGAGTTTATAAGGGCTTAAAATATATAAAAATAACCATACAAATATATGGTTTTTACTTCGCGGATTTTCACCTATCGCGAGTTCTGGAACGCAACCCCCGCGATCGAGGAGGGATTACTGTACTTCTCCGCTGCGAAGCGCGGGTATTCTGCTAGTATGCTATATAAATAAAATTGACATTGATTGTAAATTTTGATGATATGGATATATTAATCCAGTCATTACAAGAACAATGCACTTACTATATTGGATGAAGTAGCCCTTGTTAAATCAAGACTGTTTCCCATGGTTAGGGCATCACCAAGGATAAATGAACCTATTCCTTGTTCTAGGTGTCTGTGTAGAAAGATTGAATGGCTATGTAAAGCCCCTAAACTTGAAGTTCACCGATTACATCTGACAAAGCTGCAGTCTTATTTCAATGATATGATGAAAGAAGCAAGACTGTCAACATAATTTCCTTAAGTAAGAAAAATTATAAGGTGTTTTTTGGCATCGTAAGTAAGTTGATCTCTCCTTTTTCTCCACTGGTGCATGTTTTCTTCAGTAGATTCGAATGCAATGACTTTCTAAAGTTTGTAGAGAAGGTCAAAACGTTTAGAACAAACAAGAATTTTTGCTAATAGTAGTTCAAACTCTATGTTGGATTCATTTCATTGTGTTAGCCTGGAAGATATTGCTTAACTTGGTTGGAAAAATGAGAGACAAATCAAACTCTGGATGTTTTACCCTCATCTTAAAGGTTTTTGACACTATCACCCCTTTCCTAGTTGATGTTATAGATCTGTCGCTTCTATCAGGTTGTGTTCCTAGATATTTTAAAAATGCCATTGTTCAGCCATTGCTCATAAAAAAAGCAAATCTTGATCCAGTTCTAACTTACATTAGATATTAGGTTATAGTTCTTTTATTCCTAGTATTTTAGAAAAGGTTTTTGCCATGCAACTTACAGATTTCTTGAAGTTGAATGAAATATATGGTAAATTTCTGTCTGGTTTTCACAAAATACATTTACAGTAGGTGAATCTGCTCTTAACGTTTCCAATGATTGTAAATGGCCACTGAATTTTATGTCTTGCATTGGATCTCAGTTCAGCATTTGAAACTGTAGATTATCAGATCCTAATTCATAGGTTAAACCAGTTGATTGCTTTTTCAGGTTCTAATTTGGAGTCGTTCGTCATTCTTCAGAATAGGAGATTTTTCTGTTTATGTTGGAAAATTATACTGCTCTGGTGTAGAGTCCTTGGTGTTCATTTTCTCTCTCTGGGACATGTTATTAGTTATTTTAATAATTTTTCTTATAATTGTTAATGTAGATAATGTACAGGTTTATTTTTCCTTTAAACATGATGATCTTGTGTTTTGATCCACATGTTAGATTCTTAATAAAGTCATGATTTTTTTTTTCTCCAATTAAGAAATGTTGCCAAGTTTAGGACTACTATGTTTAGGGCTGAGATGCAGGTGCTTATTCATGCTTTTATTTCCTCTTGTTTGGACCTTTGTAATAGACTTTTTATTTATCTGAACAAATTGTTGAACTGCTTTTAATCAGTCCAAAATTCTGCTGCAAGGCTTTTAACAAGAACAAATAAAGTCTTATATTACTCCTGTTTTAATGGCATTGCATTGACTCCCAATTAATTTTAAAAATAATTTTAAAATTATTGTCCTTGCCTATCATACCATGCATGGCCAAGTTCCCAATTGTGTAGTAGAACGTCTCCAATGCTCACTCTGAGTCATTCTCTTAGATCCTGTAGTCAGGGTCTACTGACTAGCCTCAGGGCTCGAGTAAAGATTTGTGGTAATTGGCTTTCAAGGTGGTAGCTCCAAGTGCTTTGGAAATCACTTCCTCTGGCGCTATGCTCAGAGAACACTGTAAATGCTGTAGTTTTAATAGAGAACTTTTCAATCAGGCATTTGGTTAATTGTTGGTATTATTTATTTTAGCTATTCCAGATAAGTTATGTTTGCAATTTTTTAGGTTTTATAGTTATTGGTTTTATATAGCTACTATATATATGTATTTATTTTTTATGTGAAACATTGTGTGGCTTTATATAGCACCTTTTCATAAACAAAGTTTACTAAGGTTTTACTAATGCAACTTTGAAGAAATTTTGGGAGTGTGTGGCCGACAAACATTCATTTTCCATTGCTTATCTGAAGCCAGGTCATGGAATCCCAAGGCGTTCCCAGCTCATCTGGGAGATATAACCCTCCCAGTGAGCTGGGCGTCTTCCTGGGGACTCCTCCCAGCTGGTCGTGCCCATAAAACCATCTCAGCTTGGCGTCCAGGAAGCATCCATATCAGATGCCCGACCTATCTCAGTTGGTTCCTCTCGATGTGGAGGTGAGGGAGGGTAGGGACCTAGATCGACCGGTAAATTGAGAGCTTCACCTTCCGACTCGGCTCCTTCTTCACCACTACAAATTGTTATAGAGAACATATAACTTGAAAATCACGGACAAGACAAGAGACAAAGCACAGCCCACACCCACTGGAAACAGTGCTGATATTTTTCCAAGCATTTGGACACAACTCACACTGTGATTTAACAGGGGCTAATTGACCCTTATTGGAGGCCCTGTAACCGAATACTCTCCCAGCATCCCCCACTGAATCCGTCGAGGAACAGTCATCTGCCTTCTCTTAGTCCACAAAACATATGTAGACCGATTGGACGTACTCCTGTGCCCCCTCCAGAATCCTCGTGAGTCTCCTGTTTAATACACTGGCATAAGCTTTTCCAGTGAGGCTCAGGAGTTTGATCCTCCGACAGTTAGAGCACACCCTCCTGTCCCCATTTTTAAAAATGGGGACCACCAGCCCTGTCTGCCGCTCCAAATGCTTTCTCCTGATGACCATTTAGCTTCAACCATGACAGCCCAACAATGTCTAGAGCCTTCAGCTATTCTGGGTGGATCTCATCCACCTACGGGACTTCCCACTGTGGAGTTACTTAACTACCTCATAGACCTCCCACAGGGAAAGGGGCAATGATTCCTTATCAGCTTCAGGCTCTGCCGCCGCCTCCTCCTCGACAGAGGGTGTGTCCATCGGGTTCAGGAGCTCCTTAAAGTGTTACTTTCACCTCCAGACAACATCTTCAGTCTGGGTCAGAATTTCTCCACCCTTGCTGAGAACACCCTGCCTTCCATTTCTCAGTCACCTGATGGTTTACCAGAATCTCTTTGAGCACAATCAATATTTGCTGTCCATGGTCTCTCCAAACTCCTCCCACACCCGCGTTTTTGCTTCCCTGACCTCCAAGGCTGCAGGCCTTCTGGCCTGGTACTCTGAACTGGGATTTGGTGCATTGGCCCACATATGGTAGTCAGAGTCCTCTCCCCTGTGATGTTCATCCTCACAGAGGCAGCCCTCTTTCTTTGGGACAAACTCTAACATGGCATCGACAGTATAAGGAATCTATAAGAAGCATGCTCCTGTCCGATGCCTTTCACCCCCAGGCAACTCCAGAGTAAAGGAGAGTCCAGCCTCTTTTTAGGGGTTTGGTTCCAGAACCAAGTGAGTGACCCTCCTGCATAGGATATAATACACTTATGTGCATTTTCCTCCACTCTTGTACGTCACCCTGTGTTTCTCCCTCTTCTTAAAATACAGTAATATGAAAAAGTTTGGGAACCCCTCTTAATTCTTTGGATTTTTGTTTATCATTGGCTGAGCTGTCAAAGTAGCAACTTCCTTTTAATATATGGCATGCCTTATAGAAACAGTAGTATTTCAGCAATGACGTTACGTTTATTGGATTAACAGAAAATTTGCAATATGCATCATAATAGAATTAGACAGGTGCATAAATTTGGGCGCACCAACAGAAATATTACATCAATACTTATTTGAGCCTCTTTTTGCAAATATAACGGCCTCTAGACGCCTCATATAGCCTTTGATTAGTGTCTGGATTCTGGATGAAGGTTTTTTTGACCATTCTTCCATACAAAATCTATCCAGTTAAATTTGATGGGTGGCGAGCATGGACAGCCTGCTTCAAATCATCCCATAGATGTTCGATGTTATTCACGTCAGGGGACTGTGACGGCCATTCCAGAACATTGTACTTCTCCCACTGCATGAATGCCTTTGTAGATTTCAAACTGTGTTTTGGGTCATTGTCTTGTTGGAATATCCAATCCCTGTGTAACTTCAACTTTGTGACTGATGCTTGAACATTATCCTGAAGAATTTGTTGATATTGGGTTGAATTCATCTTACTCTCGACTTTAACAAGGGCCCTAGTTCCTGAGCTAGCCACACAGCCCCACACCATGATGGAACCTCCACCAAATTTGACAGTAGGTAGCAGGTGTTTTTCTTGGAATGTGGTGTTCTTCTGCCATGCAAAGCATTTTTTATGATGACCAAATAACTCAATTTTTGTTTCATCAGTACAAAGCACTTTGTTCCAAAATGAATCTGGCTTGTTTAAATGAGTATTTGCATACAACAAGCGAGTCTGTTTGTGGTGTGAGTGCAGAAAGGGCTTCTTTCTCATCACCCTGCCATACAGATATTCTTTGTGCAAATTGCGCTGAATTGTAGAACGATATACAGATACACCATCTGCAGCAAGGTGTTCTTGCTGGTCTTTGGAGGTAATCTGTTGGTTGTCTATAACCATTCTCACAATTCTGCGCATATGCCACTCCTGTGTGTTTTCTTGGCCTGCCAGACCTAGGTTTAACAGCAACTATGCATGTGGCCTTCCATTGCCTGATTCCATTCCTTTCGGTTGAAACTGACAGTTTAAACTTCTGCGATAGCTTTTTGTAGCCTTCCCATAAACCATGGTACTGAACAATCTTTGTTTGTAGAACTTTTGAGAGTCGCTTTGAGGACCTCATGCTGTCACTCTTCAGAGGAGAGTCAAAGGGACGTACAACTTGAAATTGACCACCTTAAATACCTTTTCTCATGATTGGACACACCTGTCTGAAGTTCAAGGCTTAACGAGCTAATCCAACCAATTTGGTGTTGCAAGTAATCAGTATTGAGCAGTTACATGCATTCAAATCAGCAAATTTACAAGGGTACCGGGCCAAATTAAGACAAAATTGGGCCTGATGCTGCAGCGCAAAAAAGGCCGTTTTTTTCTCGACATTGGTTCATGAGCATTCGACACTCGCCGTACATCTGGGCCTATTTCAGAAATGGGCCTAATGCCGCAGCATCAATAGCACCCACCTTAATCTGGCCCTGCAAGGGTACCCACATATTTGCACAGCCAGTTTTTCACATTTGATTTAATTTCATACAACTAAATACTGCTTCACTAAAAATCTTTGTTCGGAAAACACCGCAGTACTCAGATGTTCCTAGGAAATGAAAGACATACCACTGTTATATTTTTTGTTCAAAGTAGATTAAATTATTATGCAGGCTGAGAGGAGGTCCCAAATATTTTGATATGACTGTACGCATTCACCACAGTCATGTCCTTCCTTTTCACAAAATCCACTACAATCTGACCGTCTTAATTCCTCTCCTTGACACCATAACTACCCATCACCTCCTGATCCCTTCTGTTCCCATCACCAACATGTACAATAAAATCCGCACCAGTTACCACTCTCTCTCCCCTGGGTACATTCTCCACAGCTTCATCCCACTCACTCCAGACATAATCTTTCTCATCCACCAAACACCCAATTTGCAAGGCATATGCACTAATAACGTTCATCACACCTTCAATTTCCAGCTTCATCATCATCACTCTGTCTGGCACTCTTTTTCACCTCCAAAACACTCTTGGCATATTGTTCTTTCAGGATATCCCCTACCCCATTTCTCCTTCTCACACCATGGTAGAATAGTTTGAGCCTGCTGCCAATATACTTGGACTTACTCCCCATCCATCTAGTCTCTTGCACACACAATACATCATCCTTCCTTCTTTCCATTATATTGGCTGACTCTCTCCATTTACCAGTAATACTGACAACATTCAAAGTTCCTATCATCTCTTCCACTCTCCTAACCTTCTCCCTATTTTCCTGCCTCTGGATACACCTTCCCCCTCTTTTCCTTCAGCCAGAAGGTAGTCCAATTTCACCAGGACCCTGCTGATTAACAGTGGTTTTGATGGCTGTCGTTAACCCAGGCCTTGACCGATCTGGTAGAAAAATCTACATTTTTGTCCGCATATTGATCTGGCAAAATTTTACACTGTATTCCCTTCCTGCCATAACCCTCCCCATTTATCCAGCTTTGGACCAACACTAAGAAACACACTGGTTTCATCCTCTGTGGCTGGGTTATTTATGAACAATTTTATCATTGTTTAAAGCAATATAATATATATTATGGATGATTCTCTTAATTTTGGTACTAAAATATGTAAAAAAGAGAGGGTGATTTACATTCAATATTAAATTTCACTTGAACATGGTCATCTACGTACATTCAGTCATGTGATGTAAATGCCTCAGATTTGCCAGTGTCTGTGATTGTGTTACAACACTTATTTGATGTTTAAAGCACTTTGTAACTGGGAAACCTGGACATTTGACAGAGTGTGAGCACTTATTTTACTGTATTTTGCTTAGTCTGCAAATCTCCCTGTAATCTAATATTCATGAGATGAGACACAGTAGGATAACAAAACCAAAAAGATACCCTCATTGATATCAAAATTGTTTTTCGCTTTTGATACCTTCTTGAGTCCATGCCCTTCGAAAATAGTCATCTTGCTCCCTCCTTATTAGGTGAACCTAATTGCACTAAGCTTCTTGGTTTTTAAAATGTCTATTGCCATTAATAGCAATATTGTTATAATGATCCGAATTATGAGCAACTGAATATTTTTGTAATTCATAAAGTACAATATTATTCCATATACAGTATTACATATTCACTTTATTTTTGTAATACAAACATCCATTAATGAGCCAACATTTCAAATTTTGTATGTGCTTTTTTTAAAGTACAAAATATAACGCACAGCAACATAAGTGTTATCAGTTCATTCATCAACACAGAAATGTCTACGTAGGGACACATTTTACAGGTTTTTTCTTTTATATACTATTGAGTTCCTTACGACATAAAATATTTTATGCCTGTAATTCCAATTGCCCTAGTTCTTGCTACCCAGCCATATTATAATAAGCTCTCTGCGGTTTCTCTTGACACCTACGAATTGTGACAATTAAATCAAGCTACCAGTTGGTTCATCACTAGTGACAAAATTTCCACTACAAGGTATTCCAAGTGTAAGTGAATTTGAAAATATAATTGTGTTATTGTATTGATCATGTTATAACCATAGATCTTGACAAGACCTCAGGACTAAAACAGTTCTTTAAAAGAGCTAGAAACATGCTTTTACTGTTGTCCTAAATTTTAAAATGCACTCTTAGCATGTTGGTAATGTGACTTTATTTGTATTCATTAGATACATTTGATTATAATTGGTTACATATTATTTGTGTGTGTGTAGATTTTTTTTTTAATTTGCAGTTTTTTTTTTTTATTTAGGCATATTATAGCTACAACAGCATATCTATCAAATGTCATTTTTTTTTTAATTATATATGCATTTTGATTTGCACATTTTTTCTTTTCTTATAGAGTTTCCCTCATCTTTCCTTAAAACATTTGCTTTCGGATTTCCTGAAAACTGGAAGGTATACTGTGAAAACTACTTTAAAGAGCTCAACAGGTATATTTATTTATTAATAAACTCAATCATTCTAGGATCTTGTTATGCAAATTGGTTTTTGTCCTACTCTTTTCTGTTTTTCTGAGACAACAGAAGTCATTGCCTATTTTATTTCTCTCCACCCCCAGGTCATGTTTCTCCTTTTTAAATAGCTTATGCATTATTCAGTTTTTTTATATATATATATATATATACACACACACATTGTAATCCTTAACATATTTTTACAAAGAATAATCAGTATTACCAACATAAATGCCATCGTCTTTAAATAATGTTTTCCTAAAGCCAAAGTCAACACTCTTTAGTTAAAGGAGTCAGAATTGTGCCTACTCTACAACACATTTCTTGCTCCAAAAGGTTTCAAGCTGTGAATATATTTATTCACTGAAATGTATTTTCTCTTTTTGTAATATTCCAAGTATCGAAAAATTATATAATTGGTGCTTAGCTGTCTGTTTTGTTGAAAGGTGTGTGTATATACAGTTAGGTCCATAAATATTTGGATAGACAACTTTTTTCTAATTTTGGTACTGTATATTACCACAATGGATTTTAAATGAATCAACTCAGATGCAGTTGAAGTGCAGACTTTCAGCTTTAATTCAGTGGGTTGAACAAAAAGATTGCATAAAAATGTGAGGCAACTAAAGCATTTTTTTAACACAATCCCTTTATTTCAGGGGCTCAAAAGTAATTGGACAAATTAAATAACTAGAAATGTTCATTTCTAATACTTGGTTGAAAACCCTTTGCTGGCAAAGCAGCTTGAAGTCTTGAACTCATGGACATCAACAGATGCTGGGTTTCCTCATTTTTAATGCTCTGCCTTTACTGCAGCGGCTTTCGGTTGCTGTTTGTTTTTGGGCCTTTCTGTCTGAAGTTTAGTCTTCAACAAGTGAAATGCATGTTCAGTTGGCTTAAGATCAGATGACTGACTCGGCCATTCAAGAATCTTTCACTTCTTTGCTTTAATAAACTCCTGGGTTGCTTTGGCTGTATGTTTTGGGTCATTGTCCATCTGTATCCTGAAACGCTGCCCAATCAATTTGACTGCATTTAGCGGGATTTGAGCAGACAGTATGTCTCTGAACACCTCAGAATTCATTCGGCTGCTCCTGTCCTGTGTCACATCATCAATAAACACTAGTGTCCCAGTGCCACTGGCAGCCATGCACGCCCAAGCCATAACACTGCCTCCACCGTGTTTTACAGATGATGTGGTTTGCTTTGGATAATGAGCTGCTCCATGCCTTCTCCACACTTTTTTCTTGCCATCCTTCTGGTAGAGGTTGATCTTGGTTTCATCTGTCCAAAGAATGATTTTCCAGAACTGTGCTGGCTTTTTTAGATGTTCTTTAGCAAAGTCCAATCTAGCCTTTCTATTCTTGAGGTTTGTGAGTGGCTTGCACCTTGCAGTGCACCCTCTGTATTTACTTTCCTGCAGTCTTCTCTTTATGGTAGACTTGGATATCGATACGCCTACCCCCTGGAGAGTGTTGTTCACTTGGTTGGCTGTTGTGAAGGGGTTTCTCTTCGCCATGTAAATGATTCCTCGATCATCCACCACTGTTGTCTTCCGTGGACATCCAGGTCTTTTTGCATTGCTGAGTTCACCAGTGCGTGCTTTCTTTCTCAGGATGCACCAAACAGTAGATTTTGCACTCGTAATATTGTAGCAATTTCTTGGATGGGTTTTTTTGGTTTTTGCAGCTTAAGGACGGCTTCTTTCACCTGCATGGAGAGCTCCTTTGACTGCATGTTGTCTGTTCACAGCGAAATCTTCCACATGCAAGCACCACATCTCAAATCAACCCCAAGCCTTTTATCTGCTTAATTGATAATGACATAACAACGGACTTGCCCACACCTGCCTACGAAATAGCGTTTGAGTCAATTGTCCAATTACGTTTGAGCCCCTGAAATGAAGGGATTGTGTTAAAAAATGCTTTAGTTGCCTCATTTTTATGCAATCATTTTGTTCACGCCACTGAATTAAAGCTGAAAGTCTGCACTTCAACTGGATCTGAGTTGTTTAATTTAAAATTCATTATGGTAATGTAGAGAACCAAAATTAGAAAGAAGTTGTCTCTGTCCAAATATTTATGGACCTAACTGTATAATGCTCTCTGTCCACTAACGCAACAAACTGAAAAAGAGACCAGAAACCCTTAGTGGAGTCTTATGCCCACTTTAAAAGATTTGAAGTTAATGGTAATCATGTCAACAGCTCTTGAAGCACAAATGTTGCAAACAAGTGGACCCAGCATTGGTCATGGAACTCCATATTGTTGTAGTACCTTTTACAAAAACATATGCAGGGATAGGCATTCTCTAGGTACTCAAAATGCGTACAGGATTGGCAGTGTGGTAGAAATTTAACATCTTATTAAAATAAGAAACATCATTTCAGTAATCAGGCAAGAGAAAAGCTGTTATTTGTATATTTTAATTACTCCTCAGCAAAATGCCTTAGAGGGAGCATTCTTCAAAAGCAGTCTATTACAGCATGGTCAGAATGATCACAATGGTCTACGAAAACAAAGAATGGAGGTTCATTTTATAAACTACCTAATTTACATACAGTGTCAATCAATGCATACATTTTTACTGTGGTTGGTCCCTTGGTTTACACCCAAATGATTTATATAAAAGAAAAGTTTGTCATATTCTGGTGGTTCTTCTACTTTTGAATTGTGCCACCACCCTTGAAACTTCTGTGCATATACCAATTGTCCATTCTTTTTAGGACATCTGCTGATTTCTTAGTCATCCTTCAGTACGTTTTGTATATTACATCCACCTTTCTTCTGGTACATTATTTACTTAACCATCTCAGTATTTTTCCTAAACCAATTCTTATATTTCAGTGTACATTTTGTTGTTCACTAGTTTTCTAGTGTGCCTGAACAGTTTTCTGGTATTTATTAAGCCTTTATGCTATTTCTTTAAGATGAATGCTGTGTTATCCTAAAATTATTCTTCCACAGCAGCCTCCCATGACAACTGAAATATTTTTACAAAGATGAAAAAGTTGCTTCTTGTGATTGTAAGGCTGTGCTATAGGCTGGAATCTCTATTCCACTACACTGACATAGTCTTTTCCAGGGAGAATAAGAAGTTTTAACCCTCGATACCTGAGGGCCTTTTTTTTTTTTCTTCTTTATGGGGCATTACCAGACATTTTAAATAGATGTGTGAATCTAATGCTTTCAGCAGATTTTCTTGTTGTTTTCTCACGTTTTTGAACCAGTGTTTGCTGATCCAATTTTTCTTCATCTTGTCACGTGCTGTGCTGTGTTTAGTAAAACTATGTCTTTCATATCAATATTGTGGTCTGTAAGCAGATGTTGCCAAAAAATGAAAACCTTCCTTCAACATTTACTTAAACCAGTAATGTAATCTTTGTGGAGTTAGTGAAAGACTACATCAGAATGTATCTGTTAAGGTACAAATTAAGTAAATGTTGTAAAGGTTATTCCCACAGTTTTTATATATAAAAAATATTTGAAAGGAAAGTGTGAGAGAGATGTTTGTTTTGGGTATAAATCATTCCATATTATGTTTTTCTTGCATTTTTAACCTCGTTCCAAATTTTGAATCTAGCAAATCTGGTTTTAATACTGCATAGCATAATTTAGTGTGCATGGATGGTGTATTTGTCTTTCCTCAAAATTCTAACTTTAGAAATGAATGAGTTCTAACATGTACCTTAAATCATACTTCCTTAATGCATAATATTTAAAATACAGATAAAACATATCCTGTTTGTGTTTAGTGTACTTGTTATAGACTTGCCTCTGATCAACAACTAGTCAGGAACGTATGTAATGCAACTTTGTAATGACTAAATGCTAAAGTTTTTCGGTTTATTCAAAAAGCAGGCATTATCTGTCTAGTATATGCAAAACTGTCATACAGTGAATGAGTAAAAATATTTTGTTTGTGTTCATTATGTTTCTTGTATAACCAAAATAAGGGGTTTTTTTTTGTTTGTTTGTTTTTTGTTAGGTCTAAGTCCAAAGTGTCTAAAGGAAGGAAGGTAAAAACTAAGGTTGAGTGCAAACATAATTCAGAGACAGAAAGTTTGTTCCAGAAATGTAAGAAATATTTGAGAACCTCCCCTATTACTGACAATCCTTCATTAACTTTTAAAATTTTGTTTGACAGTTTTGTGTTTTAAATATTTTTAAGGCTTATTTGCTCCGCTAATGTTGTACAGTATGTTAACCTAGATTCCTGTTGTAATGTTTTTCCTGCTGAGCTTCTAAATTTCTATTTTTCTTATTCAAATAGCTGTTCAATCTCCTAATGCCACATTTTCACTGGAGACAATGAAAGTAACCCGTAGTGGTAGACGAATCAAACCTCCACTTGAATATTGGAGAGGACAGAGGATAATAATTGACAGAGACTTTAACGTAAGATTGGATAATGGCCATGTCAATTATTTAAATATGGAAGAAACTCAAGATGTATGTATTTTTCTCTTTTTAAATTCAATTTGATTGTTGTGATTGTCAACCTTTTATAATGACAAATTTAGGTAATTTGTGAAAAAGAATGCAAGACATTTTGAGAGAAAATGCATCAATCACATTTCTAAGGAATTAGATGAAGATTTCATATATTCTGAGATATTTTACCGTCTTTTTTATTTGTATTTACTTTTTTGTTTGTTTGTTTCAGCATTCTTGATAATTATTGTTGGTGTATCATCACAAGCATATTTTTAGCCTTTGCTACACTGTGCAGATTATTACCAGAGAGGTCATATAAATAGCTTAGAGCCTTGCGAACAGTATGTGCTGGCACTGCAATTCTCCACATCGTTAATATGCCACATAGTTAATAAATATGTGAATGAGTCCTAAACAATTTCTTTTAGTTCATCTAAATTAAATGTGGCCTTTCCACGTGCGAAAATGAATTTCCCCACTTTTTATATATAAACCCACAGTGCTCTTCTGCAGTTGTTGATCAGCAAATTTTGGTCATGTGTTATTTGCGGCAGGTTTATTGTGTTTGCCCTTGCTCATTGAATTATTTACTGATAATTTGGCTGGTTTAGGAGATTTTTTTTTTTTAATTTTATTTTCCTCTGCTCCCCATAATGCTTGGTAAGGCCAATGCGACATCCCCCGGAGATGTAACAGCCAACACTGGATGGGACTATCCCCCATCAGACTTTGTGGGACTTGGTTAGTTGCCAAACAGATAAGTAAATAATGCAGATTCTCAAAATTTTATGAAACATACATCATAAATAACTAGTTATTTGTTTTTTATCAAATGTATAGGTCGATCTACGAGTTCCACGTCAGTATAAGTGGAGGTGTATGCCCTATGCATGTATAATTAGTGACATGGAGATAACAAAACAAATATTGATGGAGCCTGGTGCGCCCCCAAACAAAAGAGACTCTGAAATAATAACTAAAAGTTTATTGCTATTTACAAGACGTTTCTATCTTTGTGATAACAGAAAAAGTACAAAGCATCAGCACAGGCAGTTTGGAGAGCCTTCAAAAAAACAGAACAAGCCAGCAGCTTTAATCATGATACATCTATTTGAATTTTCTGCCTTTTAAAAGACCTATGGATATTTTTATGACTTTTGAGTGCGAGGTCGACATTTCCACTTTGTTTTGATGAAATATGATTGTGCATCTGTTAACTGCGCTTCTTTGATCTCGCAGAGGCAAGGTGGTGTACAACAGCAGCATTTATTTATATAGCACATTTTCATACAAGTGATGTAGCTCAAAGTGCTTTACAAGATGAAGAAAGACTAAAAAGCCAAACTATATAAAAAATAAAATAGGGCAGTACTAATTAACATAGAATAAAAGGTCAGATGGCCAGGGAGAACAGAAAAAACAAAAAAGAAAACTGTAGACTACCGTAGAAAAATAAAATCTGCAGGGGTTACGAGACCGCCCCTCTAGACATTCTTCCATCCATCCATCCATTCTCTTCCGCTTATCCGAGGTCGGGTCGCGGGGGTAGCAGCTTAAGCAGAGAGGCCCAGACTTCCCTCTCCCCGGCCACTTCTTCCAGCTCTTCCGGAGAATCCCAATGCTCCCAGGCCAGCCGGGAGACATAGTCCCTCCAGCGTGTCCTGGGTCTTCCCCGGGGCCTCCTCCCGTTGGACGTGCCCGAACACCTCACCAGGGAGGCGCCCAGGAGGCATCCTGATCAGATGCCCGAGCCACCTCATCTGACTCCTCTCGATGCGGAGGAGCAGCGGCTCTACTCTGAGCCCCTCCCGGATGACTGAGCTTCTCACCCTATCTTTAAGGGAAAGCCCAGACACCCTGCGGAGGAAACTCATTTCAGCCGCTTGTATTCGCGATCTTGTTCTTTCGGTCACTACCCATAGCTCATGACCATAGGTGAGGGTAGGAACGTAGATCGACTGGTAAATTGAGAGCTTTGCCTTACGGCTCAGCTCCTTTTTCACCACGACAGACCGATGCAGAGCCCGCATCACTGCGGATGCCGCACCGATCCGCCTGTCGATCTCACGCTCCATTCTTCCCTCACTCGTGAACAAGACCCCGAGATACTTGAACTCCTCCACTTGGGGCAGGATCTCTCCCCAACCCTGAGAGGGCACTCCACCCTTTTCGGCTGAGGACCATGCTCGGATTTGGAGGTGCTGATTCTCATCCCAGCCGCTTCACACTCAGCTGCGAACCGATCCAGAGAGAGCTGAAGATCACGGCCTGATGAAGCAAACAGGACAACATCATCTGCAAAAGCAGTGACCCAATCCTGAGTCCACCAAACCGACCCCTTCAACACCCTGGCTGCGCCTAGAAATTCTGTCCATAAAAGTTATGAACAGAATCGGTGACAAAGGGCAGCCCTGGCGGAGTCCAACTCTCACTGGAAACGGGCTCGACTTACTGCGGCAATGCGGACCAAGCTCTGACACGGTTGTACAGAGACCGAACAGCTCTTATCAGGGGTCCGTACCCCATACTCCCGAGCACCCCCACAGGATTCCCGAGGGACACGGTCGAATGCCTTTTCCAAGTCCACAAAACACATGTAGACCGGTCGGGCAAACTCCCATGCACCCTCCAGGACTCTGCTAAGGGTGAAGAGCTGGTCCACTGTTCGCGACCAGGACGAAAACCACACTGTTCCTCCTGAATCCGAGGTTCACTATCCGACGGACCCTCCTCTCCAGAACCCCGAATAGACTTTTCCAGGGAGGCTGAGGAGTGTGATCCCTCTATAGTTGGAACACACCCTCCGTCCCCTTTTAAAGAGGGGACCACCACCCCGGTCTGCCAATCCAGAGGCACTGTCCCGATGTCCATGCGATGTTGCAGAGACGTGTCAACCAAGACAGTCCTACAACATCCAGAGCCTTAAGGAACTCCGGCGATCTCATCCACCCCGGGCCCTGCCACCAAGGAGTTTTTGACCACCTCGGTGACTTCAGTCCCAGAGATGGGAGAGCCCACCTCAGAGTCCCCAGGCTCTGCTTCCTCATTGGAAGGCATGTTAGTGGGATTGAGGAGGTCTTCAAGTACTCCTCCCACCCACAACGCCCGAAGTCGAGGTCAGCAGCGCACCATCCCCACCATATACGGTGTTGACACTGCACTGCTTCCCTCCTGAGACGCCGGACGGTGGACCAGAATCTCCTCGGCCGTCCAAAGTCGCTCTCCATGGCCTCCAAACTCCTCCCATGCCCGAAGTTTTGCCTCAGCAACAACGAAGCCGCGTTCGCTTGGCCTGCCGGTACCTATCAGCTGCCTCCAGAGACCCACAGGACAAAAAGTCCTATAGGACTCCTTCTTCAGCTTGACGGCATCCCTCACCGGTGTCCACCAACGGGTTCGGGATTGCCGCCACGACAGGCACCACCACCTTGCGGCCACAGCTCCGTCAGCCGCCTCAACAATAGAGGCACGGAACATGGCCCATTCGACTCAATGTCCCCACCTCCCTCGGGACGGGTTGAAGTTCTGCCGGAGGTGGGAGTTGAAGCTACTTCTGACAGGGGACTCTGCCAGCCGCTCCCAGCAGACCCTCACAACACGCTTGGGCCTACCAGGTCTGACCGCATCTTCCCCACCATCGAAGCCAACTCACCACCAGGTGGTGATCAGTTGACAGCTCGCCCCTCTCTTCACCCGAGTGTCCAAGACATATGGCCGCAAGTCCGGCGACACGACCACAAAGTCGATCATCGACCTGAGGCCTAGGGTGTCCTGGTGCCAAGTGCACATATGAACACCCTTATGCTTGAACATGGTGTTCGTATGGACAATCCATGACGAGCACAGAAGTCCAATAACAAAACACCGCCGGTTCAGATCGGGGCCATTCCTCCCAATCACGCCCTTCCAGGTCTCACTGTCATTGCCCACGGAGCATTGAAGTCTCCCAGCAAAACGAGGGAATCCCCAGAAGGTATGCCCTCTAGCAACCCTCCAGAGACTCCAAAAGGGTGGATACTCCAAACTGCTGTTGGCATACGCACAAACAACAGTCAGGACCCTTCCCCACCCGGCGGAGGGAGGCCACCCTCTCGCCCACCGGGTAAACCCCAATGCACAGGCTCCAGTGGGGGCAATAAGTATGCCCACACCTGCTCGGCGCCTCTCACCGGGGGCAACTCCAGAGTGGTAGAGAGTCCAGCCCCTCTCAAGGAGATTGGTTCCAGAGTCCAAGCTGTGCGCCGAGGTGAGTCCGACTATATCTAGCCGAACCTCTCGACCTCGCGCACTAGCTCAGGCTCCTTCCCCTTCAGAGAGGTGACATTCCACGTCCCAAGAGCCAGTTTCTGTAGCCGAGGATCAGACCGCCAAGGTCCCCGCCTTCGGCCACCACCCAACTCACACTGCACCCAACCTCCTTGGCCCCTCCCATAGGTGGTGAGCCCATGGGGAGGAGGACCCACGTTACCTCTTCGGGCTGTGCCCGCCGAGCCCCATGGGTGCAGGCCCGCCACCAGGCTCGCCATCGAGCCCCACCTCCAGGCCTGGCTCCAGAGGGGCCCGTGACCCGTCCGGCAAGGGAAAACGTCGTCCAAAGGTTTCACTCATCATTGGAGGTTTGTTGAACCGCTCTTTGTCTCATCCCTCACCTAGGCCCAGTTTGCCTTGGTGGCCCTACCAGGCATAAAGCCCCGGACAACATAGCTCCTAGGATCATTGGGACACGCAAACCCCTCCACCACGATAAGGTGACGGTTCAAGGAGGAGCTCTAGACATTCTACCTAACATAAATGACCTCAATTAGTCCTCATGATATTCAGGGTTCACATGGAAGAACTTGATGATGATGGGTGTAGTGGTTGGCACTGCTGCCGCACAGGTCACTTTTTTGGCGACAATAATCGGACCAGTATAGTTGGCAGATGTTGTTTCCGTAGCAGTCAGGCACACTTGAAAAATAATTGCACCATTAAAATCCAGTCAAATATATTTCAGTTAGTCCTTCCCCATTGACTTCAATGCATTTCGCAGAGTTTGACAATATTTGCAAAAACTTCCGTGATTTCTGCGAACAAAGTGGAGTTTGCCCATCACCACTGGTGTTTTGTGGATTCCCAGTGGGATCTTGATGTTAATATACCACAGGGATCTGTCAAAAGTGTGAACATATCCTCAACAGAACTTTATTTCTAATACAAATGGCAAACAGATGGTTGCTTTTTAAACAACATTAGATAACATGCTGAAATACAAGAAAAGCACACATGCATTAACTTTTCATAAAAGGGCATGTTTCTACTTTCTTGTAAACAGCTAAATTTTCATTTGAAGCAAATAAATTTCTCTCTCTCTTTGTATAGGGTGGTCCAGATCTTATTATTCAATTTTCATTATGCTATAGCTTAAGTTTATTACATAGAAAATCGCCTGAAAAATCCCGGACCATTGAGAAGTGTGCAAACTGACGACATGAAAAATTGTCTTTGCACCGAATTGGAATTGTCCCCGCATAAATCAAAGTCATCCAGACAATCTGGATCTGCATAATTAGATCTGGACCTCCCTATACATGTATGTGTGTGCATATACAGTATCTCACAAACATGAGTACACCCCTCACATTTTTGTAAATATTTTATTATATCTTTTCATGGGACAACACTGAATATATGACACTTTGATACAATCTAAAGTAGTAAAAAGTGTAAATTTGCTGTTCCCTCAAAATAACTCAACACATAGCCATTAATGTCTAATCCGCTGGCAACAAAAGTGAGTACGCCTCTAAGTGAAAAATGTCTAAATTATGACCACCATTATTTACCAGCACTGCCTTAACTCTCTTGGGCATGTGGTTCACTAGAGCTTCACAAGTTGACACTGGAATCCTCTTCCACTCCTCTGTGATGACATCACAGAGCTAGTGGATGTTAGATACCTTATGCTCCTCCACCTTCCTTTTGAGGATGCCCCACAGATGCTGAATAGGGTTTAGGTGTGGAGACATGCTTGGCCAGTCCAGCTCCTTTATCCTCAGTTTCTTTAGCAAGGCAGTGGTCGTCTTCGAGGTGTTTTTGGGGTTATGTTGGAATACTGCCCTGCGGCCCAGTTTCCAAAGGGAGGAGATCATGCTGTGCTTTAGTATGTCACAGTACATGTTGGCATTCATTTTTCCCTCGATGAACTATAGCTCCCCAGTGCTGGCAGCACTCATGCAGCCCCAAACCATGACACTCCCACCACTATGCTTGACTGTAAGCAAGATATACTTGTCTTTTTACTTCTCACCTGGTTGCCTTCCCACACACTTGACACCATCTGAACCAAATAAGTTTATCTTGGTCTCATCAGACCACAGGACATGGTTCCAGTAATTCATGTCCTTAGTCTGCTTGTCTTCAGCATACTGTTTTGCTTTCTTCTGCTTCATCTTTAGAAGAGACTTCCTTCTGGGACGACAGCCATGCAGACCAGTTTGATGCAGTGTATGATCTGAGCACGGACAGGCTGACACCCCCACGGCTTCAAACTCTGCAGTAATGCTGGCAGCACTAGTACGTCTGTTTTCAAAAGACAACCTCTGGATATGAAGCTGAGCATGTGCACTCAACTTCTTTGGTCGACCATGGCGATCCCTGTTCTGAGTGGAACCTGTCCTGTTAAACCACTGTATGGTCTTGGCCACCATGCTGCTGCTTAGTTTCAGTGTGTTGGCAATCTTCTTATAGCCTAGGCCATCTTTATGTAGAGCAACAGTTCTTTTTTTCAGATCCTCGAAGAGTTCTTTGCCATGAGGTGCCATGTTGGACTTCCAGTGACGAGTATGAGAGAGCGTGAGATCGATAACACCAAATTTAACACACCTGCTCCCCATTCACACCTGAGACCTTGTAACACTAATGAGTCACATGAAACTGGGGAGGGAAAATGGCTAATTGGACACAGTTTGGACATTTTTCACTTAGGGGTGTCTCACTTTTGTTGCCAGCGGTTTAGACATTAGTGGCTGTGTGTTGAGTCACTGCTTAGTCCCTTTTCTCACCCAGACATCCTCTAACACTAGTCGATCTCTTTTTGCTGTTCCATTATTTCACTGATTAATATTTTCTGTTTGTTTGCGCTAATGTGATCTTTACTGTCATTCTTTTGTGACTTTCGAATTTTACTACTTCCATTATCTCTAACCTGCTCTGCATGTGTATCATGGGACTTGCTTCCAAAGGTTGTAAGTATTACGTGACTTGCCCATCTCGCAGGATGTGAAAGTGTCTCTCTGTCTCTCTTCAAAAGCTCACATCTTGTCGCTGGAAAAAAAAAAATCTTGTCCCTAGTGTTGTTTTGTGTTTTTTTTTTTTTTTTTTTTTTTTTTTTTTTATGATAGAAAAATATTATTAGTTGTTAATGTTTTGTATCGGTTATTTTTTTGTCATCATCGTCATCTGTTATTTGTAGGTAAGCATGGCCTACTGTGTACTGATGCTTCCAGGATATAGCGGATATGAGAGTCAGCACAATTAAATATCCCTGCCACGAACACATGGAGCGTAGGGATATAATTTTATAAGATGCATTGCATTGTCCTGGTTTAATGGTATTTTGATCTAACTTGCTCCTATTAAAATAACAGGAAAAGGCGCAACTGGTGCCTGTTTAATGTGGTGTGCTTCCTGGCAACATGCCTTAAGCAAAGTTTTCTTTGAAACATAAATGTTGATAAATTGATTTTGTTTTGCATTAATCTGCCTTAAAGTTTCCCTTTCTTCACAACATTGTGTTTATACAATTTTTTTTTTTTTTTTTGGGGAATTCAATCTAATATCCATGTTTGACATATAAATATCTTATTTGGTGTTAGGTAATGCCAAGTTACAGATCTAAGCTGTCCACACCAAAAGTTCACACCAAAAGACAACCTTACTCTGATAACCGAAAGAAAACACCAAATCTAAAAGGTATGTTGTTAGTCTTGTATGCAGTGTGTCTCTGTTGTACATTATGTATTTACAGATGTGAATTTATTAACAAATCAGATGTCTTTAAAATGATTTTAGTATTAATATCCATATCAAATCTATTTTCAAGTGTATCAAATACTTAGTGCTTTCAAACCTTTTTAGATTTAGAGATTTATCGCAATGATTTCTGTTGCACTTAGCCCACATGATGACAATATAAATATGTAATGTTTTTGGTGTGTTATTTATTAATAACACCATTGTGTTTTCCATGACTAGTTGATCTTTGAATAGTAGGATCCTTATAAGTGCAATATCTAATATTCAGCATTATCGCTATCATGTAAACAAGTGCTGTAAGTAACAGTATGAATTACAGTAAGTGAAAAAAAGATTTACCAGTGAATCAGGTCTTTGATGTATTTGTGCAGGAAGGCTTACTTAGTGGGATTGTGTTTTTGATTTATTCTCTCTTTATAATTTGTAAAGATATTGTAGTTTTTATGACATGTTTTTGACTCATTCTTTTCAATGGTTGTCATGTTTTAAGGTTGTATGCACCTTTGAATTTCTTGTGTTTATGTATCATTAGCATTTTTGTGCTTTCCCAATAACATTTGTATATATTTGTTCACCTAAGAGGCAAAATGTAAGAATCCATAGTTTGTAAGTATCTAATAGTTAAAATCGCAAAATTCAAAATCTGATTTGATAAAATATGCTATAGTTCCTTGACTAGTAAAGAGAGGAGAGGAAAACTAGAACTAATGCCGGAGAAAATAACCTTTCTACTCGTTTCAAGACCAAAAGAGTGCTCACTTTGCATTCCATAGTATATAACAGTGGTAAATTAATGAAGTATTATCTACATATTAAGAAAATTCCTAGAAGTAGTACTCTTATTCCTATAGCAGTATAAATACTATTGTGTGTGTGCATGTGCGTACTATGAAGGATACCTAGGTGGCAAGATGTTGCTTGGGAAAAAGGCACTATTGTGATGGCACAGGTAGCTGTTAATCCTGTAGAAGAACTATAGGGATATGGAGAGCCACACTGACACCTGTAGAATGCTTTTGTCCAATGTGGAAGCACTGTCCTCTAAAGGGAGTATACCTAGTTTTTAGTGTTGTTTTCTCTGGGCAGTAGACAGTAGCACCAGGACATGTGCGCGAATGTTGTGAGCTAGGTGGAATCTTTCAATATTTTCTTAGGACACTGGTTGGCACCAGAGAGGTCACATTCCATGTCCCTAGAGTTAGTTTTGATAGCCAAGGTTTGGTCTGCCAAGGCAGCTGCCTTCTAAGGTCATTTAAGCTGCACCCTTTATGAAAACTCCTGCAGGTGGTTGGCCTACTGGAGGATGGTTCCATGTTGCTTGTTTGTTTGGGCTGTGCCTTGCTTTGTCCCACAGGTAAAGGCCCAACCACCAGGTGCTCTCTGATGAACTCCCCTACTGGCCTAAATCCAGGGCAGGGCCTCAGTTTCCCTTTTCTGGGTGAGGCTACTGAATATTTGTATACAAAATATTTTTTAAGTTGGTCCTTTTGTGTAACAGGCAAACAATTCCTTTTACAGCTGTGAAGATGTAAAAATAAAGAAATAAATTGTGTATTTTATCTATTTTCTGAGGGAATAAAATATTGTATAACCCAACCTGAATGAGCATGCATATTATACAAAGACAAAATTGGGAAGAAATCTGACCTAATGTCTGTTAACACAAAAAAAATCTTTTTTAACCAGTTGTCTTTTGCTTGTAATTGACTAGGTTATAGAGGGAATCTACTAAATTTCAGAAAACAAAATGGATTAAAGAACAAACCAAATGAAGAAAATGTGGTAGTTTCTCTAACTCCATTGCGATCTGTTAAGCAGTTGAAAGATCAATGTTCAAGGTATCATGTTAAATTTAACGAAAACCAGCTGTCCAACAGTGGTCTTACCTATTCTTTATCAGAAAGCCAAAGTGAAGTGTTGCATTCCGATGATAAATGTGATTGTTCAAGTGAGGATGGAAGGATTTCATTTCAGAGGAAGGTCAAAGTGCCACACAAAACCAGAGGATCATCACAGACCAGGCTGTTTGGGTTATCTTCAAACAACTACAGTAATATAACTACAGGTACTGTAGTACAACAATTTGTTGAAAATGAAGCATGTATGAAAAAGAAAAATATCTTACAGGAAATGAATACTCATATTAGTGACTCTGATTCTGACAAATCAGCTCATTTATTCTCAAATGTGAGGAGTCGTCAGTGTAAAAAGAGTCAATCACCAGAATGTTCACTTGCAACACAGGAGGGACATGACTGTTGTATTACTTCCAAGGTAAGATCATCTTTTCGCAAGTCTAAAGGAAAACCCATGCATTCTGATAAACAATCTTTTCGCAAGAAGGTAAATCGGCAAAAGTCAACATCTAAATTTGAGCAATCTGCAAAAAGGTATAGCTGGCGTTCAGGCTTTGATTCCAGTACAGTTAATACTGTAGATGATGTGTTTGATATATCAACAAATCAAAAGAATACAACAGCGAACTACAGACTTGTTCAAACAAAGAAAAGAAATCCAAACATTGTGGTCAGTCAACAACATTCAGAGGATTTAGGGAATTGTGATTCAAAACAGGACAGCACTGACGACAGCCTTAACAGTTCCAAGTCTCCAACTGGTAGTATCAAGCATTTTAAAAATGGTACAGGTTGTTTCCTGGGAACTGAAGGGACACCTACATCAGTGCCATGTGAAAAAACAATTGGGACTTCAAGAAATAAATTGGTGCCCAGTCAGTCTATGCATGTCAATCAAGTATGCAATAAGGAAGTGGTAAATGAGATGCCTTGGATGAAGGAAGAGCTTCAAAGACTGCATTTGTAAGTTTTTTTTCTTTTTTCTTTCTTCTGTCCTGATTTTAGTCACTGTAGGTGTATGCATTAATGTGCCACCTGGAGCTGTGCCTCTTCCACAGTTGATTCCAGCTATTCAGAAAACCACCTGCAACAGGTCCTGTCACCTTGCATTCTTTCAATTCAGATAAAGGGATTTGAAAACATACTGAATTGCTTGTCAAATACTGTATTCTCAGATATCCAAGTCTAAAGATAGCGGCTAAGGAGAACACAACACTACCAGACCAAAATTGCCCCTTGTTACTGTAACTGCCCTAAACAAATAGGACAAACGTTTAGCATCTAATTGCTTTGTTGATTCATTACAAATAATTTAGAGAGTGTGCATACTGTATTTATAGATGTTGACAGGGAATGCATAATTATACTCCTGTAAATGACATTTATTTTATTAGAAACAAATAATTTGAAAACTTAACAGTTTGCAAGATAGAATACTGGATACTTGTCATTATGCACTTTTAGTCACCAATGCATTTTTATATGTGTCACATTATTATTATTTTTTTATGATAGTGATTTTAAGAAGTATTTATTTTTAGTTGTTGGATAGAAAGTGTAAGTGAATAAATTTAGTATAGTACATGCACATGGTAAGATAAATTAGGTAGTCACAAATGATCATATACTTTTTTTGTAATCTCCCAAAGCTTGTAAAATGCCCTATATATGTTACAAGAAAGAGATCTCCCACTTCTTCCACAAATTAATTTCAGGATTTGGAATATTACTGTGAGCAAATGAGACCTACAGTGGGCTGGAATTATATCCATTTTTTTTCTCCTGTCTTGTGCTGCCAAGACTGAAATAAGTAGGCATGAAAATGAATAAATAACTTGTTTAATTTGCAGTTTGCATCCTGTATTTTGGAATTAATGGTCTTTGCATACTGTGTGATTTCTTACAATATCATACAACACACAATATTAAACAATTACTTTGATTAAGAAGAAGAGGTCAATAGGAATTGATGAACTGCATTTAAATCGTCTTAACATTCTATTGTGTTTTTAATATGTCAGAGTAAACACCATTCTGGTCTGTGTATGTTTTCCTTCCTAAATAAAGCAAAGTACAGAAGTATTTCCTAATATAGTAGAATTTTTTACATCCTGCAGTGAAGAACAAAGCCTTTGTAGTTTGCACAGAACTCTCTTTTTCTAGATCATAGTCACCAGATTTTTTTATATATAGTATTAAATTTGTATGTTTTAGCAAAAGCAAAGAAGGCAGAAGGGCCTTTAGCCCTTATTAGGGGACAAAGATTTTGTTCTTTTTGTAAGAGAAAAATAAGTTCTGCGTTCAACAGTTTTGAATAAGTGTTGTAAATTGTATGTTGATGCATTTTGTTTTTATAAATGAGCTTTATGTACAGATTAATGGTGTTATTGGCATTTGATTAGTTGGAATGGTTTATTTTTCTTAAGTGATCATTTCCCTGTTCATTTTCCTGTTACAGAATTATTAGAAAAACACAGGTAAAAGCTTAGTGTAAATTATGACAACAGCAGAACTACTTTTAAAATATTCTCAAACCCATGATCTTATTTCTTTGTTTAGGGCTGTTGCAAGTATTCCAAAAAAGAAAAAAGATTACTGGGTTGATATTTCAATGGCAGTTGGGACTCGATCAGCAACAGAATGCCAGAAGAAATACATGGAAGTTCATCAGACAAACAGGAAAATCAACTGCAAGAAGAAGGAACAAAGGGCTCCAGGTTAGCAGTGTATTTGTTATATTTTTATGTTTTTGTTCTTGAATAAATGACTTTAAAAGATAAATAACACTTTTTTAGAATGAGGCATTGCTTTGGTAATTAAGACTTGAAAATTGCAGTTACAGGAAAAAGTTTGCCACAAAAAATGCATAGAATTATTTCACTGCATTAACATTATTTTACTTTTAAGGTTACGCACATATAAAGTGGTAATTAAAGTGTGTTAATGAATCAGTCTTATGAATATTGACAGTTTACATAGATTTCTGCTAACAGTAACAGTGATCGTTGTAATCTGTCTTTATTTTCATTTAGCAAAGGTCCCCTTAACAATAAATGCAAAAGTTGGAACCCTGAAAAGAAAGAGACAGATGCGTCAGTTTCTGGAGCAGATATCAAAAGATGAACATGATGACATTTTTAGTGCATCTCCATTAGGGAATAGAAAAGTAAAGGTATGACGGCATAATTTGACAAATTTATAGTTTTCAATATTTGACCATTTGCTTAAGCAATCATTAAATAAACTACCACAACCAATTGGGTTAAGATTTTTTTTTTTTTTTAGTATTTGAAATCTGTCTTCCTTAAAGATCACTTGCTATACTACAGAAATGTTCTTCCTTATTCCTATGTAGTCCAGCACAGTTAATTTGTTTTATGAAGCATATCTCAGCTGAATTTATGAACTGTAATCTTTAAAAGGTATTAAGAGTATTAGGCCTAAGGTAACACTTGATATGTACAGTAGGTTGACATGTGCTTCACAAGCTGAAAGCAAGACAGATTAGCAGTTGTAATAGTAATGCACAAAATTAGTATACAGTACAGTATATCGTAAGTATAACAATTATTACTGAAGGAGAAGTAGAAATTAAGTGTGGCTTGAAATCAGCTAAAAGTGAACCTCTGGGGGTAGAAGATCCTGAGAAAAAGTGCAATTCATACAAACCCTGGACAGATTGGTCAACCAGTCTTATCCTCAGCAATTTACCTTGCCTGGAGCATACTGAGTGTGTAATTTAGCTATGATGTCACCCTTAATTGATCACTGTCTTTAGTGGTTTCATTTCCTATATCTGTGATGTACATGCCATGGTTAGAAACCTCAGCACATGTATATGCAGTAATAATTGGTTCATAACTGCTAGCTGGTACATTTTTGACTTGTTATCTTGACAAACAAAGTGCAATAGGCAGTGTGCACAATGAGAGTTTTGACATTAGGTTTAAATGTAAGGTCATTTTTGTTGTACTTTGAGGAGATGATTTTAAATGCCTTAAAATAATGCCTTCAGGACGGTTTATAAATTATTCCTTTCGTATTTTACACAGTAAAAATTTGTATAGTATGTTAACTTAAGAATTTAAGTACAGACTTGATTTTGAATGAAATCAATGCAAGTCTGAAGTAAAAGATCTGACTTAAAAATAGCATGTCAGTTGGAAGCCGGTTTTGCAAAACTAAACCATGAACCCTTAAAATTAAGAGTAGACTGAATTATATAACTACGTATTTGAAGAAGTTTCATAAACTTCGACTTACCTTGGCTGTTGCATTTCTGCATTAACTGCAAGGCAGAAAGAGAGCAAATTTGACTGCAATCTTACTGAAACTGACTTGTTGGCTTTTAGTATTAGAACTGGAATTTTCATCCCGTAACTTGTTAAAAGTAATGTTCACTTATAGTAACATATAAAGATCTAATAGTGCCAAATTTAAATGGCAGTTACTCAGGTTCCAATATTTAAATGATCTAATATATTACAATAATTAGTTGTAGCTTCTATCGCTTTCAGTTTCTGTCAGTCTTTCATCTTGTATTGTTTTCCTTCCCTTGAGATGAATCCTTTTTTTTTAAAGCCTGATCCTTGTCCCAAGCCCATGCAGCCTGTGTTTGAGATTAGTCCAAACACCTGCTCCCCACCCCACCATTTGTTTTGGGGGTTCTTGAATTCTAATGTGTACATTGATGTGATTAAGCTGACTGGTACAGAAGGAAAAATGTTTCCATAAGCATCAGCCATCCCTAGTTTCTGTAAGTGTATGTTTTAGGGATGATTTACATTTTCAGAAAAGTTTTAAATTTCATATGAATCTAAAGCTTTTATTTTTGAGATATGTAAGTACTGTATGAAATATTTTGTTTAACATTAATAACTGATGTAATTTTCTGTATCATTTGCTCAGTCGATAGCAGAGCATCAAAGAAGGTGAATGAGGTTCATTGTGAAGGAAACATCTGACATGTCTACATTGCAAAAGTATTATTGAAATGAGGACAGTGACTTATTTAAGTGTATCTTGAGCTTTCTGACCATCGTTGTTGTTGCTATAAACTGTAATTAAATTTGAAATTTGATGCATCACTGCAAGTTAGATGTGCATTTATTTATTTCTTAATTCGATTCTTTAATTTCAGTTACCTTCTTTTACTGGCAAAAATGATGACCTTACTTTTAATTTAACTGGAAACAATCCCGTAACCCCATCGTCTGATATTTTTCCAACATCAAAAACACCTCAGAGCCACTATATTAGTCCTGGTATGCTCCGTTCTGTAAATGGGTAAGACCTCTTTAAATAAAATGTGTTTAGTATTATTTGAAAAATATATGCTTTTCATTTGTAACTGGAATGATGTTTTTACTTGGTAATATGATGCCCCTCAACAAACACCCCCTTTAATTTCAAAGTTTAATCTACTTTTCATTTTATTTCTTTGTTTCTCCAGAGATGATAATGATAAGTATGTATTTAACCTTCAAAGACAAATTAAAGGAAGAAAGCTAAAGAACTGGTACAATGTTAAAATCCACCCGGTAGGTATTCATCTGAGTAAGATTAAATAAAGTGGTTATAATGCAGTTGTAAGACTGTTTACATATCCTCTTTCCAAAACCAAACCTTGCAGATATTGGTTTGACGTTGTTTCAAATATAAATCCTGCAGTAGGTGAGCTTGTCACCCCTTCTTTAAAACAGTGCAGCAGTATCCTAGTTTTCTATTAGTAAGCAAATAATACATTTAATTAAATAAGGAATTTGTGTCTGCTTTTTATTTTGAATATATTTTTAAACATACAGGTTTATTGTGTATGTGTGTTTAAACAATATTAGTAAATGCCAGGTTATGAGTTAAACATATGAAGTTTTTTTTTTTTCAAATGTGTATATTGCATATAGGGCCAATTTTAGCTTTCTTGGTTTCTTACAGGATACAAGTTTTCACTTACAAGTTGAGTATCTTTAATCTGAAATACCTTGGGCTAGAAGTCATTTAGGTTCCAGGTGTTTTTGGGTTTTGGAATACTTGCATTTGCATAATGAGATATCTTGGATACACACAGGATGAAATAGAGAAATGCAGCCAAACCAGCTGAATAGAGATTAATGTAGAGATTTTAATATGTCAGGCAATGTAAAGATTTCATCTGTGGCACAAGTTCAGCCAGCCAAGCTGACAGACCCTGCACCCTTCCCACCAACGTAGAGACACCATGTGTTACTATCAGATTTTACTTGTTGCAAATCCAGGCCATTTTCATTAAGAAAAATTAAACAATTTTCTGAAAAATTGTTTCCTCTGTAATCTGTCCCTCCAGTGGAATTAGACTCGGCAAGTCCTCGCGAAGCAGTCTTCATCGAAATAATCTCACTTACAGACATAGTGTCACTGCCATTGGTGAATTCGACAGCTAGTGACATATCGGCCTTTTTCAATCTTTCTAAAAGGATTTCAAAAACATTGCTTACTAGTACTTCAGTTCTTCTCATTGTTGCTGTATTGGACATAGGTATTTTCTGAATGGATGAAGTTAGGCTATTCCTTACTTTGCAGTCTGTTACTTCCTCCTCTGTAGTAGCTAACATGTATTCTTTGGCAGTTGCTGAGTCAGTGAATGGTTTTATCTTTTACCGAGAATCCATGCTACAAAGAGGGAGGCTGCAGTAGCCTTTTCCAGCTCAGAACATGATCGAACCAGGATAGCTCATCTGCTTTCATAGCTTATTTCTTGGCTTTCCACTTTACATCTACGAACATCTGAGCCTACCGAAAAATTTTGTCATAGTTTGAGTGCTCTGTATTAAAATGCCTTCTCAAATTATATTTTTTCATGATAGCTACAGACTCGTTACAGAGAAGACATATGGGTTTTGTTAAAACAGGTACAAATATAGATATTTCTCACTCTATTATTAAGCTGTCTATTTCATTGTCAGCTTTTCAATTTTGTTAAGTTTGAGAAAGACATGTTTGTAAATGTTTGCTAGCTGGAAGAGAGGAGTATTTGAATCTCGGTACCTAGTGAAGCTTCGGAGCACGCACTTCAGGGGTGATGTGACAGCAAGGGGAGGAGCATGAGAACAAGCAGTTTTCTCTTTGAGGAATTTGAAATCAGTGCATTAGTGCTGAGAAACAAGTTTAACTGTGGTAACAAATGGCTTTCAATGAGCCAGATCTTTTTTTATTTTTTTTTTTATATATAAACAAGCTGGTTGTGGGCTGCGGGCCGCCAGTTGAAGAGCCCTGATATAAACTGTATTTTTGTTCCCTATTTTAAGAGGGACAGTGCTGTGTTTTTTCATTAAAGAACCTTTTTGGTTTTTCTTTAGTTTATACTGGCTACCTGTTGTCACTTCTCAAGGATCTGGTGTGCAGTTTTCCTAACATAATTGGTGCAATTAACTGAACGTTCATTACAATAAGGGCATCTACCTAGAATGAAGCTGCTTTTGTTAACTGTGAGCAGTGAAATTCCGTTAATACACAAGTCACCTGCAGTATTAATGGTACTGTGCAGAACTTTTGAAAGCAGGAGTTATGTCAGTTCACTGGGGACAATACTTGTCCACTGTGTTTTGTTGCTTAGCGTTGCTCAGTGCTTCATGGGGTACTCTAAATGACTCAATCCGATTTTAATCTGCACACACATTATTCGATTCTATTTTTTGGCAAAAGCATATTTTCATACTCAAATCCAAATATTTTTATAAACGAGACCCCAGGTGTGGAATGTTCCACTTGTGGGGTCATACAGGCACTCAGTTTTGGATTTTGAATTAGGGATATTTAACCTGTATTATCCTTTTTTTGGTTTTAGATTAAACCATATATATTATAAAGCGCTGTTATGTGGAGCTGACTCATGTGAGACAATGTGGTTGAGCCAGTTTTTTATAACAGCCTTACTACTCTTTAAGTAACTATTGTAGCTATATTCTGTCCCTTTCTGAAGAATAACATTTGTGTGACGTTTGTTTAAGAATTAAGTGATCAGTTTACTATATGTCTTCTGGATAAATTACTGTGCAATAATTTTGTTCCTTCAAGTAGATTCCAAGTAAAAACTGAGGAGGTTTAAGTTTTATGTTGAAAACTAATAGATTAGTTTCTCAAAAAAACACAAAGTATAGCTTCACTGTTTTAACTAATTCAATTTCTATGTTTATAAAAGAGAAAATTGAATGGAGTTGTTAATATCTCATCATATTTTTATTTAGACTTTTAAAGTGTTAGCTACACCATCTCGAGGAGTATCCAAAAGATTGAATGATGGTAAGTTTGGTTACGCTGTTTTATTATCCGAGATGGGGCAATGCTTAATAGCTACGGAGCTTGAAATGAGAAGGGTGGGGGTGCTCAGCCCTTAAAAGGATAATTTTAATTAAATATTACTGCTGTTCAAAGGAATTAACTCAGTAGTAGCAATAGTTATTTTTTAATTTCAAAATGAATGAAAATTAAAGAAGAACAAAATATCTATTTAAATTAATTTGATTTCATACTAAAGGACTTCAACTAGACTGCCTTGCTTATACCTGGGAAATTTGTCAAGGAGGAATGAAAGTGACACTGAGTGAATATTCAATAAAAAATGGAATAAGTGCAAAATCTGCAGGGTTACCTTTGTTCCAATATAGATAATCATGTATAATATAATAATTTGTGTAATAGCTACTGATTCGGATGCTTGTAATAGCAACCATAATAAGTAATAAACAAAAAAAAAAAAAACTTGAGGTCCCTGGTGTTAGACATGGCTTTGCTTATTGTTACATTTTATTTTGTAGTCAAATCATTTAACGTCCCTGTTTTTAGGTAAAACTGAGTCTGTTGTTGGACAACTCTTCAAGAAAGATGGCGAAGAACTGTCGAATCATAGCAGTGATGAGGATCACTACTTTTCCCTGGATGAATAATTTTAGAAATGAAGATTAACTTTTTTTCTGTTTTGAGCCAAAGTGATGGCTTAATCGGACACCCAAGATACACTTTGTTTTAAATGTTTAAAAAATTAGAAGCAGAAAGGCCTGATTGTTTTATTCATATGGCTGTTCAGTTCAAGCAAAAGAGAAATTTCAGTTCTTTGATTTAGCAGAATTATGTGCATGGTAAACCAAATTTACAGTTTCTGCAAGATTATTAAATTGTTTATGGTAAAGTCATTGTTACAAAAAATTTATACATTTTCAGCAATAATCCTTCTTTAGAACCACATCAGCTGATTGTTCTTAGGGTTTTCATGCTTTTCATCATAACATCAGTTCAAATAACTCGGCATGTAAGCTTTATTAGAACCATTCGAGCTCAGAAATCAGATTGCTTGTTTCATTGTAGGTGTCTAGTTTTAAAAATGTTTTTAAATGTGTAGCTGGCACATTTTACTGTTCTATAAGTGAAGTTGTATATTTCAACATTTGCATTTACATATTTTTTTATGGGTTTTAGTTTTCAGTGTATTGTACTTTTCATATCTATGATGAAGTAAATTTTGTATTTATAAAAAAAAAGTGGCAGATGTTATTTTCTAAATATGTTAAAATCCAATTTGACTTTGATAAATTCTGTAAATCAGTTTCTTGTATAGTGTATTTGCTGAAGGATAAACATATATACAAATCTTATGACCATTTTGTAGTGTACTTTGTGTGTATAATATGATGATGAACTTTCAACAAAAGGACAATTTTTTGTTTCGGTACAAAACATACTTAAGCAAAGGTATTTTTCAAATCTTAATCTATGTTGCTACAGAGAAGATATTTAAATCATAGTCGTGATATCTTTTAAAAAAAAAAAAAAAAAAGCTCTTAAATCAAAAGGGTTAGGGTTAATTAGTAGAAAAAAAGTTTTATTTTTCCATTTTACATTATTGCAGTCCGGAGCACAAAAAGAAAATTTATGGATTGAAGATCTCTTCCAGTAAGAGGTGACTTGAATAGGGAGAAACTTTGAGAAGTACGTGAGCATATAACAAGTGATGTCGACTGTAAAGATTAAAGATGAAATCGAAAAGGGCTCATTGCACACTAGCAGCACTTCTTCACTAACATGCAATAGAGTTTTTCATCTTTTGAAAAACGTGTTCTTCACTAGAGATGTAGATGTACAAAGAAACAGGCAAATGAATAAATTAAACTTAAAATTACCTCTATTACGATACAGCTTCCTCTAGTTTATTTATGGTAAAGTATAAATAATGTAGATTGATAAATACTATTATCACCTAGATGTGTGTGTGTTTACTAATATAGAAACACAACAGGAATTTAAAAATAATTCTGCCCCCTCTTTACTGGCCTATACTTTTTAAACTTAAAAAAATAAATATCCACATTTCAAATTTCATACTTCATTTCTAGCCAAAATTATATTTAAGGGGAATTAATATAAAATCAACATATTATGTATGTTTTTGTAAAGGTAACATGGAAATTAAATACAATATACAGCCAAAAAAAGCTGAATTCAGAAAGAGTGGACCATTTTGCTTGAAAGCCATATTTGAGATCAGGCTGGCTGGATATGCAAATGTTTGTTCAAGTATCTTTTAAATAGATAACAGATTATCATCCTCCACCTAACAAGAGATTAGTCCACAAGTGCCCCTTCAGGGAGACGCTGCATGCGTTCACATTCACACACAAAGCTAGAATAAGGTGAGTAACGGGTTGAGACAGAAAACATTCAGATGTGAGTCCACTTCTGGAATTCTCTATCAAGATGCTCTGATGTCATAAAACTGTGCTGAAAAAAAAGAAAAAGAGTAACAGTGGCTGTTGTGAATCTGAAATCCGGCATGGGGCCAGTGTCTCCCAAGACTGCAGTGCTTGAGCTTAGCTGCACATCCAGCTCATCTACATAAATGTAGCAATTTCTGAAATACTGGGACAGAGTATTTCAACCAGGAGAAGGAATAATTCATTCACGCAAGTACAGTATTAGGTGCAGGAAATGTTATCTTTATGAATGCTTCCACCATTTTCTACCTGTGGCTGCTTGATGTGAATGTGAAGTAAACACATGTGCAGGCAAACCGAGTGTAATAAACATGCCCGGACTACAGAATCTTCAACTGCAACCTTGTTAAGGATTTACGTGGCCACATAACCAGGCTACTCACAGAGAAGTCCAATATCCTGGCTTCTCTAACGATAACAAGGGTATACGTGGCATTTTTGAAACTTGGCTTCTGTGAGTATCCAGGTTATCAAAGTGCATGTAAACACACTCTTTGAAATGTTTGTACTGCTGCCAGTGTTAGCCAGTAATGCAGACAAGTTGCTTTAGACATTTAGTAGTGATGACTGCAGAAAGGCTATTATGTTCTTGGGGGACCCTCAGAACAATTGATGGGTCATGTGACAAGCTGCTGACTTTCACAGATGGGACACTGTCCGTTTTCTGTGCCATTTCCACTGGATGTTTAACATCGCTGAATGGATTGGGGCCATATGTTGCACATTCTTTTAAAAGCACACTGTCAGAACAGCAGCTGCCATTGTATAAAACACCATTGCACATGATAGCCAAGTTTTACATTGTGGTATGTCTTGGATCTTTTCAAACAAAACTTTTCCTGCATGCTCTTCTTGAGCCCCAAACTATAAAAGGACAGTGGCTTAACACACAGCTGCTTTTCTCCAAGAGTACCTCTGTAACACTTGGAATTTTATATTTTTGATATTGTATTTGTTGCACCTACTGAGATTTTGACAGTCTGCACTGCATTGCTTCCTCAAAAGTGTAGCTGGATAATGCCTAGATATGCCATCGCACATCACTTGGCAACACCTTGTATAGCCCATGACACAATGCCCTTCTGCCACTACCAGTTTGGTGTTTTGTTCGCATATTGAATTTACTTTTACTTCCAAAACCTGATCATACAAAAGTCCGGTCTTGATTTGTTTTCTCTAAGGCTCAAAAAACCTAAACAGTTTATTAAAATAAATGAAAGGGCACTACCAACATGCTATGACCTTTGGACACATTTACAAGTTGCCCAGAGTGGCAGAGCTCCTGAGAGCCAGTGGTTTATTCTGTATTAATAGGGAGGTCATGTTCTGAGTGGTATACCATGATTTAGGCCATTAAAAGTGATCCATAATTTTACTGTACTTTGAGTGCATGTGAAGTTGGCCTGGCCCAAAGCAGGTTCACTGAATAAAATGACACAATTCCATACCTAAAGCGCAGGACAAATTGAATGGGCACTGAAATACCGTTGAGCAGCTTTATTTCTTGCTTCTATGACGTAGACAGATGCCTTTGTTAAGTCAGTCAGTCATTATCGAATCCGCTACACCCTAACAAATTAATTTCGTTTTTATCAGACCAATGTCTGTACAGCTCTCTAATTCACTAGTGAACCTGACACTAAGTAGGATATGTAATGAGCACTGGAAACAGTTAAGTTGTGTTGGGGCACTTTAATTTGCACACATTCTTGATGACAGACATTCTTGTTAAATTTGAATAAAGTTTTGCCTGCCCAAGGTGGGGTATTGCTAGTCAAATTCATTGGAGTGCCTGTTACACCTCAGTTTGTCCCAAGTTTGCCCGGGGATTTGACTGGCACACTCCTGTTGGACTAAAACAAATTCACAGGTGCTGAAATTTTGGAATTTTTTTTTTCAAACTATTGACCAATTTTTAAAAACTCAAACTAATGTATAGCTGTTAGAACATCCTTATCACCCTGTTAACAAAAAAAATAATTAGCCGGCTAGCCTAAACTGTAGGAATAAGTAGGGGTCTACAAAAGAATGAGATCCCACTTTAAGAAGTGCAACTCAAATTGGAAAAATGCAAATAAAACGTAACCGAAAACTGAGTTTTGACCGGATATGCCCTGAAATTTTACACTTAAGCATTTAACAGTACAGATCTTAAGCTACATGATTCTTCCTCTGCTGGCTCATTACAGGGGTCTGCTGCAGGTTTAGGTTGGTTGTGGCTTTGGGTCCAACTGTGGGTACACAATCTAAGAACCATTTTTCCTTGCACTCCATATCACCAAGGGCAATTGCTATGAGGACTCCACAAGCAAATTCAACACGATTTGGCAAAAAACTGAGGGATGGATGCTTCATAATGTGGTGAACTTTACGTGGTTTTAAGTCCAAAACAGTTTTTTTTTTTTCCTCTCTCCTGACTGGTTTTTTCGTTGCAGAGTAAAAGGTGTGTTACAGTCTTTAGGGAGTTGAACTTAAACCTGGATAATTATGTACATAAGCATACACAGTTACATACTTTTTAATCATTTATTCAACAAAAATATCGAGCTATAATGGTCTGCTGGTAAAAACTACATCCATCGTTGACCTCAGAAGCTGGTATTGTTCAATCTGTTGAATTGACCTCGGGTGGATTCCATATGAGGGGCACAAACCTCTCTGTGCTGATCAACACGACAGGATACACCAGAGCCACATTTCAAGTGTCAAAGCAATGGGTCTGAATACTTGGATCGATGTGAAATTAGTTTTTATTTTTAATACTTTTGCTAATTAATCGGAAAATCCTGTTTACACTTAGTCTTCTGGGGTATTGCGTGTTGCCTGTTGTGGTAAAAAATGAACTTAAATGGTTTTTAGCACAAGGCTGCACCATAATAAAACGTGAAAAGCGCAGCAGAGCAACACCTTCGAGATGGAAAAGGACCAACGCTGCACTAGCAACGTGCTTATGAATCCAGCATCAAGTCCCCTCCATAGCTGGATTGTCACTGTGACCCGAGCCGGGGGGCTCTCTCTAAAACCTGACTGAAAGGTCTTTTGAGGGCAAACCTTCCTGATCTTCAGCACTCATTTCAATGATTTAGACACAAATGACAAGTGAGAGTGTTAGTATAAGAAATGTCAGGGTCTTGTAAAGGCAGTGTGAACGCTAACTGAAGGAATTCCTCATTCAAGAGAAATCGTTATTATAAAACAGGACTCAGATATGCACATTTCTGCCAAAAATGTAGAAGCAAGATCTAAAGAACAAGAAGCAGGACTCCTCACTGTAACAGTTTCAGCCAATGGCAGAGTTCAGGCCTAACTACACTGCAGCAGGGTTACAGCATAAAGGTATCCAGTTTTCTCTTGAAAACATCTTGGATTTTTTTTTTTTTTTTGCCAATTTTTATCAACATTTAGCAACACAAAAATACAGGATTTAAATGTAGGATATGTTAAAATGCTCTGAAGAAAACAATGAGACAGATGGGCTTACCGATGTATTAAGATGTATAGTGGATACAACACTGGGATTTCTGTTTTCAGCTGTAGTTAGGCACACCAGTGTGAGACGGACGATTTAAAAGCAAGTCTCCCCTGTAGGCTACCTGATGGCGTTGTACATCCAGAGTATGAACAGCAAAGAATGATAAAAACTTTCAAATGTACTTTAACATTATGTACAAAGAGCCAAAGGCTGGATGGTCTAACATACGGCACTCCTGTTCTCAAGGGAGCGAAGTTGACAGTAAATATCTACACTTACTGAGAACTTTACTAGGAACAGCTGCTTATCTGTGCAGTTACCTCCTTGGCCAGCTGTGTGGCAGAAGCACAATGCATACAATGATGCAGATACATGTCAGGAGCTTCAGTTTATGTTCAAACGAAACCCCATAATGGGGGAAGACCTTATGTGAACTTAGTGATTTGGACTGTGGCCCGATTGTTGGTGCCAGACGTGCTGGTTTGAACATTTCTGTCACTGCTGATCTGGGATTTTTGTGCACAGCAGTCTTGAGAGTTTACCATGAAAATCAAAAATGAGCCAGTGAGTAGCAGTTCTATGAACGGAAACACATTGCTGAAGAGAGAGAGATCAAGATCAGAGTAGAATGGCCATACTGTTTTCATGTGACAGAAAGGCTACAGTAACTCAGATAGACACTCTGTACGACTGGGGTGAGCAGAGGAGCATCTCAGAACATGTCAAACCTTGAGGTGGATGAGCTACAGCAGCAGAAGGTTATGTCAGATTCCATTCCTGTCAGCTGACAACAGAAGGCAGAGGCTGCAGTGGCACTGTAATGGTGTGGGTAGGTTTTCTTGGCATACTTTGGACCTGGTAATACCAATCAATCATCACTTGAACTCCATGGCCTATTTGAGTATTGCTGCTGACCATGTGTATCCCTTCATGGTCAAAACGTACCAATCTTCTAATGGCTACTTCCATTGTAAAAATACACCATTTCACAATACAAAAGGCCCAAACTGGTTTTGTGAACAAGTTGGCAAGTTCAGTGTTCTTCACTAGAATTCCCAGTCAGCCATTTTCCAACCCACTATATCCTAACACTGGGTCACAGAAGACAATCCCAGCCAGTACTAGGCGCAAGGCAGGAACAAACCCCGGGCAGGGCACACACTAGGGACAATTTAGAATTGCCAATGCACCTAACCTGCATGTCTTTGGACTGTGGGAGGAAACCCATGCAGACACGGGGAGAACCCAGAAAGCAAACCCAGGTCTCCTTACTGCGAAGCAGCAGCGCTACCTCTGCGCCACCGTGCCACCCAATTCCCAATCACGGGACATGAATCCAATAGAACATCTTTGTGATGTGGTAGAACAGGAGAATCGCAGCATGAATATGCAGCTGACAAATCTGCTGACGTTGTGTGATGCAATCATGTCAACATGGACTCAAAGAACTATTTCTGACTCCTTGTGGAATCCATCCAGTGAAGAACTGAGGCTATTTCGAGGACAAAAAGAAGCCCTACCCAATATTGGTGTAGTGGTCCTAAGAACTTGACCACTGAGTGTAGATCGGATTGTACTGGAGTGCCTTACTTTTGAAACATTATGGAGTTTTGTTCAATCTGAAAAGGAGCTTCAGTATATAAAATAAAGAGTGTAATTTTTTTTCACTATGACTGATCTCTCCCATCCATCCATCTTCCAACCTGCTGAATCCGAACACAGGGGTCTGCTGGAACCAATCCCAGCCAACACAGGGCAGGGTGCCAACCCACCACAGGACACACACAAACACACCAAGCACAATTTAGAATCGCCAATGCACCTAACCTGCATGTCTTTGGACTGCGGGAGGAAACCCACCCAGACACGGGGAGAACATGCAAACTCCACGTAGGGAGGACACGGGAAGCAAACCCGGGTCTCCTAACTGCGAGGCAGCAGCGCTACCACTGCACCACCGTGCCGCCCCTCATCTCTCCCAACAAGGTTAAATTGCTAGTATTCTGTTCCTAAGACCCAACAACATTTTCATTTATAAAGTTTTGTGTGGATTTGAGCATGAAAATGTGGATATAATAATAATAAAAAAAAAAACAAAACAATTTACAAATCTTGGCGCTTACAGCAATACCGATGAGGTCAACTGTGCCAGTTATGTTAGGGAAACCACACACTGCTGCAAATTGCATTTTTATGTTGACCTGTACACTCACACCACATGAAAACTGAATGTCACACCTGGTCACTCAGTTTCTGTCCTCCAGCACAGCAGGCATGACAGAGTAGAAGCTTAGCTAAGATATTCTTTATGTGTCAGCCAGTTCCCTCAGGTAGGTACAGTACCTGTTCTCAGATAGCCAACCATTGCTAATTCCTGTGTATGATCTGGTGTAGCCTGTTTTGGGGTCCAATTCAGTACATACTGTAGTTAAAAGGAAAATCACTTTTGGGAACCTAAATCAGCCCCTAAGTCAGTCATCATCATGGGCAAAAAAATCCTGCCGGTCCCTAAAAGCTCATTCTCCTTGTACATGACCATTTGTCCACTCTTCAAGTAGTGCCAAGCAAGCCATGTTGTGTCAGGCCCTTAGGCTATGAAGAATAGGCTGTCTGTACGCAGGGAGTGAATCACACCTATCTGTTTACTTTAAGCAAGTATGGACAACAAGTAATTGCAATGGTTTCTAATCCTGAGAAGTGACCAAAATAAACTCACGAAAAAACCAAGTAAGTTCTTTAGTACAAATATGCAGCATTGGCCCTTGTAAAGGGCAACTAAAACAAGAGCGTATACATCACATTCATCACTTTGAGGTTTATTTTATGTCCGTCACATCAGCGCACATTGGAAAGAATTACTTTGTGTGATTTATCATTTAGCTGGTTTGGCTGCTCTTCCCTACTTTATTAAGGGTGTCCTCGTTTTCCAGGTTCTCCAAAATGTTGTGTGTGGATGGGTCAGAGTTGACGTAAATGTATTTGCAGGTTCTCCCGTCTAGTTTTCTTTTATAGATAACTATTGCGTGGAAAGGGCCACAAAAAGAGGCCCAAAATTTGCGTGTACAAATTTTATAAATCTGACCCCAGCTGCAGTATGTTGATCCAGTGGCTGTCCCAAGTGCTCTACAACTTTTTCGAAGGATGGTATCCCACAATTTTATGTACATTTTCTGAGTCTGGTATGCAGTTCTGGCATTAACAATAGCACTAAACGTACTTTTATTCCATCTAACTGGTTATCAGATTTTTGAAATGTTTGCCCTCCACTCAGATTGACTGTATATAAAACTTAGTTATTTTAGACCCTTGTTTTGTTCACAAGAATTACTGATGAATGCTTTGAAATCCCTTCAGTTTTGTTTTTTTTTTTTAACTGTATATGGCACCTCCTGGCTCACTGGTACGAGAAAACCCTCACATATGTTATACCATTTGAGACATCTTGATGGCTAGTTCTTTTCATTTACTAATTTGGCTGATGCCTTTATTAAGGTGACTTACAACACTTATAATACAATTGGCTCCGTTTCTTTTGGTTTTCCAGTTGGAGCACAGGCAGGTCAAGTGTCTTGCTCAGGGTTAGGGTTAGTCCAAAGCCTTAACCACTACACCACACTGATGGTGAAGCTTTTTAGTGTTCCACCCTATTTTTGGTCATCTACACAAGAAACCCCCTAATTAAAAAAAAAACACTATTTTGTGCAGGAAATGACACCCATATGATAAAGAGTAAACCAATGGGCATCTTCAGCAAAAACGAACAAAAGCAGTTGGAAGTTGTGCATGTGACATTCACTGACCCCCAGGGGTTCAACTCCCCAATGAGATACAAGGGTTTAAATGTACTCCTTTTCACAAAACTTTAAAAAAATGGAGATTAATAGCATAGGCACTTGGAGTGTTGTTTTATGTTATTTTGAGGTTGCTGATTATGAATATAACATTTTGCTTGATATTTGATTATTTAACAGTGGTCGTATCCCCCTAAGAACCAAGTCCCATAAAGGTTAAATATGACAAATTCTAAACATATGCCATGGGGTTCCATTTTAGACTATTTCAAGGTCAGTGCTTACAATTATATTATCTTTGATCCTTACTAGGAATCTAGTTCATAAATGACAAATTTCTATAACAACTGAGAATATTTAGACCGCAAACATTTAAATTGAATCAAACATTTTCATATCTCAAATATCTGACGCAACTATTCTTGTTTATTATGTACTATAATCAGTACACTTCCAATGAACGCTCTGAATTAGGATGGCCTATGCTACTTCAGACTTTAAGTTGCGTGCTAAATAAAATGTTCTCCGGTCATTTTAGAAAGTAATTAGTGAGCATCTTTCACAATTACGTCTTTTCTTTTCTTTCGTCACCGGTGTAGTGGTGAACATTCTCAATGTGGCTGCTGCAATAACCTTGCCAGTTTCCAACGCTTCTACGCCCCTTTCAGACTTTATCTTCCCACTAGCGCTCCTGTCTCGTGGGTCCACTTTCCTGGTCCAGACCTTACCCGGACACCGCCTGCGTGGTGTGTGCTCATTACCCGAGCACTCCGACTTTCGCGTACTTATTGCAAGCGAGGCTAAACTGGCAGCGTGTGTCCATGAGTTTGTCTTGCCGTGGACGGGCTAGCGCAATCTGCTCGATGGTAAACTCCGACTCTCCGTGACCTTAAATTTTAGGCGGGCCTGACAATGTCACTTAATGATGTTATTTTAGACGCACTAAAGCGACCGTCTCTTGATTGCTTCCGCATGTCGGTCAGCTGACACCCACGTGATCCTGCGTGCTGTTAAGCGAGTACGGCTGGCGCGAGCCCGTGTTCAGACAGTTTGTGAAGAACTGAAGTGATGGCATCTCGGTGAGTATGGAGCAAGTCGTGTACGGGAAGGGGGAAAGCCAAGCGGTGATTTAGGTGTGTCTGATAAAGGGCTGGCATGCAAGAGTTGGCACCTTGTGGTTTCTTATTTTAAAGTAGATATAAGGAAGAAGAATTGATACACATCACATCGTTGATTCCTTAAAGCCCGTTGAATACTTAACGCATTCATTTCTGTCTTTCTTTCCCGGTTTGTTAAAGGTAGCGGTGTGTTGCCTTCTCAGCGCTTCTGAAAAGTCTCATTGAACGTTAGGCTTACAACACAGAAACATTTGTGTTGTTTTGTTTGTTTGTGTAGAAACATTTGTGTTGTTTTGTTTGTTTGTGTCACCGGGCGCCTAGCAGTTGAAAGCACGGTTTATACACCGCGACGGCTAACGTGCAACAATACAGAACACACAGGTGATTGAGCGTGCGGCGCGCCTGGCAATTTTAGGGAAGTAAAGAGAAGGCGACATGTCTTCAGTCCGTCTCTTAATAACTGGACGAGTCGTGACTGGACCTTTCCCTTCTCTTGTTAGCTTTGTACCAAATGCCTCGCACTACGTGTCGCTGTGGAACATTTGATATCGCGCTGTATTTTGCTCCAAGATGCGTCACTTTATTAACTCAAGTTGCATGTAAAGCGTGATGTCGAGTGAACACGACAGTTCAAATGTTGACCTTCCCGCATATTCCTTTTTTTCCCCCCCACGTAAGGCCACAAATTGATCATCCTCTTGAACTGACTGACTGACCGAGAGTTGCGTTATCACTTTAACTTACGTAGTTTTCTTTATTACCCTCCACCTTTCTCCTGGAAAATTTTTAAAATTTGACAAAAACGTCCGAATGTACATTGCTGTAGACCAAGTTATACAGAGGAACTTTAATACGATCTACCTACACTTCCACCCCCACCGATTTCTGGTTGATGCAAATTCTAGTAATTAACAGCTGAATAGAAGAACAAGGGCAATATAAATACATTTATTTTTGAATGCGTTTTGTTTGGTATGCAAATCTTCACCACTGAGCGTACCAAAATCTTTCTTTTTTTTTTCGACCAAATTTTGCACATTTTCCCCATTTGTTCAAGGCAATAAATACCATAGGATTTTTTTTTTTTTTTTTCGGTCTGAAATATTTACTTTGGGGGAAGACTTTATTTAGACTCTGCACCTGCACTTTGTTTGGGAAGTACCCCAAGAAGACATTTTTGGGACTTAGCACAGGTTTACAAAGTTGCTCCCAGTGGTGGTTTTAGTCTGTGAAATTCTGGTTGGATCACTTAACCCTGGACTGTGCATCTACATCTGTGTGTGTGTATACACACGCATGTTCAAGTATAATATTATACTAGAACATTTGTGTGTGTGATAGTTATGTATTTTTGGAGTCTTTGCTCATTATGTGTTAAATATGTTGTCTAACCTGTTTTATTAAACTAGATACGTTCATTTGGTTTGCCAGTGTTACGTTCTTTCCTTTGACAGTAAGACATAACCAGTATTTGTATTGTTTGTAATTTCAAAATGGCAGCTTCATTGCTGCCTTATGCCCAGTACTACTGACATATTCACTGGCTTCTCAGAATCCTGAACTGGTTATGGCTATTTGAAGATGCAGGTAAAGGTTCACTCACTTCCTCCATTGCCTTCCTGTGCAACCTTTAGTAAGGTACCTAATTTTCAAGTGCTCCATTTAATCTACCATATCTATTTATAATCTTATGGAGCAGGTTTTATATTTTAGTGTCATGAAGAGTGGTAGCATTTTTTAGTAACATCACTTGCAGGTTAGAATTTTCCACAAGATGAGATATCTGTTAATCGGATGAGACACTTAAATTCAGCAGCCATCTATCTAACTGTACACATCTTTAGAGTATGGGAGGAAAGTGAAATTCTTCAGATTATCCTTGTATATATATATACTCCTGTGAATTTCAGTTATACCCTGACGTGAATTTTATGACTTTTTTAATAACCAGTGAGGAGGTCAAAAATGACAGTTCTTACCTATTAATGCCAAACTTCTCTCACTGGTATTCCATTTGCCCGTACAGTGCATCCGGAAAGTATTCACCGCGCATCACTTTTTCCACATTTTGTTATGTTACAGCCTTATTCCAAAATGGATTAAATTCATTTTTTTCCTCAGAATTCTTCACACAACCCCCCATAATGACAACGTGAAAAAGGTTTACTTGAGGTTTTTGCAAATTTATTAAAAATAAAAAAACTGAGAAATCACATGAACATAAGTATTCACAGCCTTTGCTCAATACTTTGTCGATGCACCTTTGGCAGCAATTACAGCCTCAAGTCTTTTTGAATATGATGCCACAAGCTTGGCACACCTATCCTTGTCCAGTTTCGCCCATTCCTCTTTGCAGCACCTCTCAAGCCCCATCAGGTTGGATAGGAAGCGTCGGTGCACAGCCATTTTAAGATCTCTCCAGAGATGTTCAATTGGATTCAAGTCTGGGCTCTGGCTGGGCCACTCAAGGACATTCACAGAGTTGTGCTGATGCCACTCCTTTTGATATCTTGGCTGTGTGCTTAGGTCACCTCCCTGACTAAGGCCCTTCTCCCCCGATTGCTCAGTTTAGATGGCCGGCCAGCTCTAGGAAGAGTCCTGGTGGTTTCGAACTTCTTCCACTTGCGGATGATGGAGGCCACTGTGCTCATTGGGACCTTCAAAGCAGCAGAAATGTTTCTGTAACCTTCCCCAGATTTGTGCCTCAAGACAATCCTGTCTCGTAGGTATACAAACAATTCCTTTGACTTCATGCTTGGTTTGTGCTCTGACATGAACTGTCAACTGTGGGACCTTCTATAGACAGGTGTGTGCCTTTCCAAATCATGTCCAATCACCTGAATTTACCACAGGTGGACTCCAATTAAGCTGCAGAAACATCTCAAGGATGATCAGGGGAAACAGGATGCACCTGAGCTCAATTTTGAGCTTCATGGCAAAGGCTGTGAATACTTACGTACATTATGTACTTATGTACATGCTTTCTCAATTTTTTTTATTTTTAATAAATTTGCAAAAACCTCAAACTTTTTTTCATGTTGTCATTATGGGGTGTTATGTGTAGAATTCTGAGGAAAAAAATGAATTTAATCCATTTTGGAATAAGGCTGTAACATAAAATGTGGACAAAGTGATGCACTGTGAATACTTTACGGATGCACTGTATGTTTAGATTGGGGGTTCAGCAGCTTCGCAATTTGTGGTTACAGACTAGAAGTCAGGAAGCACTGTGGCGCGATGGGTAGCACTGCTGCTTCGCAGTAAGGATACCTGGGTTCACTACCCGGGTCCTCCCTGCGTGGAGTTTGGGAGGAAACAGCAGCACCCGGGGAGAACATACAAAGTCCAAAAACATGCAGGTTAGGTACATTGTCGATCCTAAATTGTCCCTAGTGTGTGTGTGTGTGTGTCCTGCAGTGGGCTGGCGCCCTGCCCTGGGTTTGTTTCCTGCCTTGCGCCCTGTGTTGGCTGGGATTGGCTCCAGAAGACCCCCGTGACCCTGTAGTTGGGATATAGCGAGTTGGATAATGGATGGACTAGAAGTCAAGTTTTTTCTGTTTTGATTGCAGTTCTTGTGATATATATATATATATATACACACACACACAGCCTTATTGAATAAAAACTAATTTTTAGTTGTGTTTTAATATATGGCTACATATATAATAAGCTTAGAATTCATCCCAAGTTTTTGGTTTTCCTTCATTTTGTATTTATAAATCCCTTTGGCCAGTTAAAAGTGGATTATTTAAATTATACAGACGTTCACAGGAATTTGTTGGGCAACAAATTGTTCCTTTTGTCCAAGTTGTCTTGCTTGCCTCCTACTACTTCATGCTGCATCAAGAGCATTATGGTTCACAGATTTACCATCTGAAGTACATGCTGCAGCAAGTGGGTTTGTATGCAGTTTGTACTGTGATTTCAGTTTTACTGAATGCTACGTCTAAACTGTATCAGTAGCTGCATCTGATTTATTTGTGGGTCTCCTGTCTTGTATATATTTTCTATAGTTTTTTTTTTCTTTAAAATCAGTTCTTTGGCTGAGGCTTTGTCATTGTTGTTCATAATTGTGATTTATGATTTGTCTTTCTGATCAAGCAAAAAGCAAGAAGACTGTGTACATATGATCTTTGTCTAACTATATAATAAAGATGCCTTCATTAGCCAAAGAGCAGAATGATCATAGCTTGAGTGTGCTCCATTGTTTATACCTCCATTTATTTATTTTTCCAGTTAAGGGTTTTATTGAGCCATTGCCAATTGCATCAGGGTTCTGTTGAAACTGGGAACCAACCCTGTACGTGCTACCAGTCTATTACAGAGCACATGTTCTGACTTGTAGGAATTAAGAGTTAGCGTAGGTCAATTTGTAATGTCTCACTAAACTTTGTTCATTTTTAGGTGCTTAATTCTCATTTGCCTTGGCCTTTCCGCTGTGAATGGTGTATTCTTGGAGTTTGACCAGGATGTCTCGTAAGTAGAAGCATTTCTGATAAGTAAACAATAAATTTCTTCAAGATAAGTGACCAATTGAACGTATGTTGTATACATTCACAATTCAGACTTGCTTACTCTGGAAACTATTGCATCCTCCTGTTCCCCAAAATTGTTTTGAGAGCTTTGCTAACAAAATTGCTTTGCTAATCAATAGCAGCCTCGATATACCCTACGAGGTATTGTAAAAATTAATACTTTTCAGAGTGTGTCTGTTATACCCACAGATTTTGAATGAGAAATGCTTTTTCCTTTTTTTGTGAAAATCTGCTTTCAATTTTGAGACAATTGGTGCTTTTAAAGCAAATAAGTTATGCAAGGTAACAAAGTTCATAACCAATGTATCAATGCCATTTTATCCACTTTTTTTTTCCCCTTTGTTGGCATTCTTCCTGTGACTTGATTGAATTTTGCCTGCAAAATGTTTGATAAATAACACCTCTAATTTCATCTACTAGTTACTTGTTTTCTTTATCCCTTAATCCATTCTAGTTGTAAAATCCGGAGTTTTCGAGATTGCGAGCACAAAAGTTATCTTTGCTGGCATCATGCCTTCATTTTCTGTTTTACCTTTTTATTTGTTTGGTCTGGCCTACATGTTAGAGTTTATACAATTCCTGATTTCTCATTCTTCATACTGTTATGAAATGAATACGCTTATTGACTGGGGTCTAAATAAAAAGCACTTTTTTTTTTGCTCCTCACATCTTGAATGGTCTTTGTGAAGCTCTGTTGTCATGCGATTCCATGTATTACTCTGAATCGCTGCTTTTTATGGTCTGTAATCTTTTTCAGCATTCCCGAAGGCTGGAAACATTTAGAACGCTTATCTGTGAATGAGGATATTATGCTGACATTTGTTCTAAAACAACAGAATCTGGACATACTAAAGGAGATTTCTTATGATGTGTCAGACCCGGACTCTGTTAATTATGGTAGGATTTAATGTATTGCATTGTTTGTGGTTTTTTTTTTTTTATTTAAATGTTTAAAAGATGGAAGGAAAGCAGCCTTCTAATTATCCATTGAAACAGTTGCTGGTGAACGTTTCGTAAATGAAAAGGGAAGAATAATTTAATAAAATTGTGGTCTACTTCTTCACAAAGTAAGCAGTTTTGAAAACTGTTTTGCAATAATTACTAGGCATGTGATGATTTTTCATGTGACTAACAAAGCTCACACAATTAGTGCAATGGTTGGGTGTAACCTTAGGTCATTTATTATCTATTAAAGCAAGCTAGCACTAACGGACCGAGATACCGGGCAGCGTCAAGTGCCTGTTTACTTTATGCATTACATTTACTTATTATATAAGGGTATTAAAGTCATTTTTTGCTAAGCTTCTCAACTTTTTGGTTAATCGTCTCTTTCAACCTTTGTACTGTGTGAAATGTAAAATATTGAGAATATTCAATGTAGATCTTCCTAGCCTCTTGAGTATTGATAGCTAGTTAGTGGCAAATTCAGATTGCGCTTGATTTCCCATAGTAAACAATGTGTAAATGTCTAATACTTTGTAAAGACCCAGTGCTGTATGCTTGATATCAGAATTTGTGATGTAATATTTCTGTCTTAGGGAAATACATGTCCCTGGTGCAGCTAGGTGCTCTGATCCAGCCCTCTGCAGAGACACAAAAGGTGGTACAGCTGTGGCTTCAGAATCACAATATTACCAACTGTTCCTCTGTTATAACGAAGGACTTTGTGCAGTGCACCATGCCTGTTGGGTAAGTGAGCTGTCAACTTTATGCAGTTCTCTGCTTTAAAAACTTGAGGACTCCATGTCCTGTTCGAGGAGTGTTTTCAAAGCTCATATGCATCTGGTTTGTAATATTTTTAGCTTTTATAACACTGTTCACTTCTTTGCATTTATAAAGTGGGCCCTGGATGATGTAGAGTTTTTTTCTTTTTATTTTTGGGTCCCCGCCTGCTATTTTGTAAGGAAAATAGCAGTCTTGATGACGACCAATCCCTATTCTACTTACACTCTCAAGTTAAAAGTAGGTTTCCATCTCCCACCTTGCCAGTTTGCCCGTCTACCTGGAAGTATGTTGTGAGCAGCACTGACCACCAAGTCCCCCATCACAGGGGGTTTCTTTTGGTTGCTTGTCTGTGGGATATATCTGGTGGTATACTGCACTGTCTGGTAAGGATTGGCCGTGGCATTAATGTCAAGTTAGAAAAGCAGCACAGTTTCTTTATGTTGAAGGTACCATGATGTTTGTATCCCCTTTCAACCTGCTTTATGTACTCCTGTTTCAAGAGAGGTTTGTTTCATATCCTATCTGAATTTATTTTATTTATTTTTAGAGTGGCTGAAGAATTGCTATCTGGTGCAGAATTTAATCGTTACACCAATGGCCATATATCAATAGTAAGGTCTCCTTCCCCATACACAGTGCACAGTGATCTAGCAAAACACCTGGACTTTGGTAAGTAATTTGCTTAATGCTGAGTAGAACCAATGGATCATTCTTAGATATGAAGATCAATGAATGTTTCAGTGGCCCTTCCAAAGAAATTACTCCTAATTCCAGAATTGTCCCTTTTTCCTTGGTAAATAATATCCCCTTCATTAATGCCCTTTCCCAATAAATTTCACTCTTCAGTAAGCACTATCAATAATTTCACATTATGAAGTTGAAGGAACTACTTGTAATTAATACATTGACAAATTAAACCTACACAGAATACAGCAGAAAAATTAAAATCGAAACAATTGGTTACTTCTTGGTCCACATTGAAGGACCAGATCATGTTTAAACCAAAGAGTGCTAGAATTCTGGGTGTTGGGATGTTTTTGCTGTTTCAGATTTTTTAACGTGGAGATGACCAGTTTGTGTGCCATTTCTGACTGTTTGTTGCCTTTCAGTTAGTGGCCTGCATCGCTTTCCCTCGGGGAAGACGACTCTGAAATATTATGAGAGTAAACGGAAAGCGGCGGACTGGCAGTTTCACCTTGGAGTCACGCCCAGTGTTGTTAGAAAACGGTATAACCTCACAGCCAATGATGTTGCCTCTTTTGAGAACAGCAGCCAGGCTGTCTCTCAGGTAAGTTTAGGGCCTATTCTCATCAGGGGCCCTCTCCCCACCCCAACACACTTTTCTGTGGTCTGATTTTTCAAGATGTCACTTGCACTGTCTTCAAGAAAAAGCGGTTCTAATTGTTTTTTTTACTTAACTCCTGTTACTGATGTATCTGAATCTCCCTAAGTGGTAAAACTAGGGGTATCTACCGTAGGAGCATGCGTTATGTATTGTCTATGACAATATCTTAATTGTTTCATTGATCTGTGACATGAAATTATTCAGTATGTCACTCGCTTTGCAAAAAAACAATCAAAAATACACCTTGAGTCCATGAATTTACAGTCTCGTGTAACCTAACAAACAGGATAGACTATTGTGTGTGCACAAAGTGAGCACATAGGTGGAGAAGGTCCTTGCTGTGGGTCATGGGATGGGGTGGAGATGGAGCTCAGGGGAGCAAGGTGCAGAGCTGAAAAGGATGTGCACATGCGCAGGTTGGATTAGGATTTCAGACTCTCGCATTTAACATTATCAGAGTTTGCACAGTTAGATGTGGATGGCTTAGAGTTTGTCGCCCATCCTGTTTGCCATTGTGACATTTACTTGATCTGCCAAAGCACTTTTTCGTTTTCCTCCTAAAATGATTGGTTCATAAAATGCTACGTAAGCTTCAATATATTAATAGATTTTAGAATGTGTGTTTCTGCTGTCTTCTGTTTAACCTTGGGTGTTAAACTGGTTCAAAGCCCATGAACTGTAATGATGTAACAACACTTTGTTTAAACAAAAACTGCTACAATAGTGACTGGATTGAAAACATTACAAAGCACCAACAACAGAACTCATGGCTATGGCAACAGAGGAAGACAGCCCTACCCCAAGCCCCTCAACTGCTTCAACTTACCCTATGGCTGCAGAAATTGGGGCAGGTGATGACACAAGGGAGGGAGCAAAAAAAACTATTAAAAAAATCCCACAAATTGTAGAGAAGGAGAATCTTTGCACATTACCATTGAAGAATAGATCAAGAGCTACTTGATGATACCTGAGGTGGACACTGATATAAATCCATTTGAGTGGTGGAAAACACAAGAAGTACACTTCCCCCAAATTGCGGAAACTTGCAAAAATAATGTGCCCTTGCATCCGTATCTCCCAGCAGCCCTTCTGAGAGGGCTTTCAATGCTGGAGGAAATGTTGTAACATGTAACTGTGTGTGGTGGGTTTTCAACCCCCCACCCGAGATCTTTTTGCAGTAATGGACAGAACATGAAGTTAGGGACTTGTTTGAAAATCTGTTACAAGTTTTTTTTTTCCTTGTGCATTATAGGACAGAATTTGCTGACCAATGCTAAAAGTTTTTTCTTGTGCAGCTTTTGACAGAACTTTGGATTTTTACACTGTAGTACAGTATATTTGATTTTTGTTCTTGCTTGTACAGTATGCTGCACAATTCACCTTATTGCAGAGCAATTTGTTTATCCAGACTGTAATATTCATGCACTGTAGTTCAATTATGATTAGTATTTAATTCCCTTTGGATTCATATGTTATTTACATTAAGGGTGGGTGTCTGTTTAAAAAAACCAATTTTTTAATGTAAATCCTGTAAGCTGCTTTAAAATGGCCCACTCGTACTTGCACTGTTTGATCTCGGTAGTACTTTGACTGGAATTTAATGGTTTTGTGTTTATTTTACTTCAGTTTTAAGTAAGTAAATAAGGCCTGTTTTTCCATAACGGTTTCCATTAATCTCATGGGTAATGAACAAGAAATGTCCTATTAATGACCAAGCTAGATCCAATAAGACTTTTTTACAAACACGTTTCTGAAGGATGCAAAATCGTCTGTTGATGTCAAAGCTCCAGAAAATATCACATTTAATGCAAATATCGCACACTCCTAATCCACTCACTGGAGTAACTTCTTATTCTTAGCCTGCAATTCATAATTATTGTTTTTATTATACTGTATTATAAATGTATGGTATATAATGTTTGCTGTGTGTGTATGTATATTTTTGCCAACTAGCCATAGTTTCACAATCAAAAGGCATATTGCTGGACTTCATTATCTTGATAATTTTCTAACAACTTTGTTTTCCTGCCTATTTAAGCAAATGTGGGTCTTTACATAATGGGTGCATGTTTTTTAATTTGTAAAGTTTGCATTTGCACCCAGCTGAGAATTTGTTTCTGCTCTCACTCGGTGTACAAAACAAAACCGAATATACATAATATAGATTTTCATTTTTGTTCTTTTGTTGTCTAATCCACAGAGGCTTTTATGTACATTCATTTAGACTCGATGTAAACCTACTGCTTTTCTGTATGTGTCACTGTAATTTGTGGTTTGACAAAGTTTACCAATATGTGGTATGTTCCTTGTCATGCTAACTGTTCGATTTTCTAAGTGACCTGATTTCCTACCTTATACTTAACGTGCAGGTCAGTCAGTAAACAAATTGTGAGAAGGATGCAGAAAAAAAAAAAAAAATGTAGGTAATCAAAAATGTAATACTTTATAAATATAGCAAAAACACTGGTTAGACTTGTTGAGAGTAGGCTAGTTGCGTGACATTGAATGAGGATGCCAGTCTTCTCCTCATTTTGCATCCATTGTAAAAGCGCTTCCTGCTCCGTATGGCTGGCGTATTCTACATGCCAAGGCAAATTGGTCTGAACAAAGCAAAACATTGGTGCACAAGCATGAATAATGCTTATTATAGATGTAACATCATGAATAAACCCCATGTTTCCTTTTGTCAGACTTTCCCACTTTTTCTCTGAGGATTTCATCTTATGCACAGGTGTGGTCCACATCTTTGACATATACTCCTGTCTTAAAGAGAGAAGCTGCAAGGTCCAGCTACTAAACACTAACTTTCTCTCTCTCTCTTTTTCCTGGTTTTATTTAATCCAAGAAACTATCAAAGCTACCTTTTTTTAAAAAAAAAAAAAAAAGGTAATAACTCTTTTTGAAAATTGTATTGCATTTCATTTTAATGAGTAGGGTTTCCTTTGCTTGGATCTGAAGCTCCATAGTTCAGCTGAGTTGTCTTTTTGGCACCCTGTTGTTATTTTTAAATTGCAGGTTAGCGAAGGAGTACAATCACATTTATAGTGCAAATATCCCTTTGGTCCTATTCTCATAAAATAGAAATTGCATCTCCAGTCTGTCAGTCCGTCTGTTACACATTAATGGTAGCCACAACACCCTCCTGCCCAGTGCCATGAAAATCTCTTTTCCTTTCTCGTCCATCTCTGTATTGCTAAATGTCTGTCAAGATATCACTCCAGCGCTACTATGGGACTCCGCACAACCATCTGAAATTGAAGTCACTTCAGGAATTCATAATGTTTTTCTAAAGCATTTCCTAGTTAACATTGGTTTGGTCTTCCAGTTCTCTCATCCAGCTTGCCTCTTGAGTAACCTAGTGCATTCCAGAATATCTTCAAACTGTGTAACACATTTTCTTTTCTCACTAAACTACCATTTGGAGTTGGTGAACTACACCACCGACTTGATCTGACGACTCAACTACCTACAGCCCTAAGAGTTTCCTTTGATATCATGGCATCCCTCATCATTGATATCCCTTGGGTTAGACCACTGAACAGGACCAAGTACCTTTTGGCAACACCCCTTGGTTAATTGCATGAGGTCTTCGTGCCCATATACAGTCCATATCCCTGATCACCCCTTGGATACAAGTGAATCTCCTTTGGCTTTGGAAGGAATTTATCTTGCACAATGACACCCACTTTGCGCATCACCAAACTGCACATTTTAACCATTATCCAGCATGAAGGGTGTTCTGTCCAGTCCTTCTCTGCATTACAGGCTTCCAGTAAGATGAAGGTCTTGAGTGTATTGCTCAGTAACTTTTTAAGAAGGTCTACGAGTCTGAGCAGGTAACAGTCTGGTTTCCTGTCTTGTAGTATAACTTGGGGTCACCCTGTTGCCCACTAGGGAAGATAATTGCATACTACTAATGCCAGAGTAAGAGTAGTAGAGTAGCCAGCCTTGATCAAGAGTAGGTGGTGTAACTGAAGCCAAGAATGAATGTACAGTATCTAGCCAGTATTTCTCCATCTCTCATTCAGGTCCCATTGCATAGGTCTTTGTCTAGTTAGTCCCTTTTGATTTCTTGAATATGACTTGCACTACCCTGAGCTGAGACATTCTGCCCTTCAACCCACTCCTCAGTCCTGTTTGGCAAAGATGATGCTATGAAGTAGCTCAAGGCTCATGGGGCTGCACAAGCTTGTCCAATGTATGAAGTTCACAATCGTCAGCCTGTAGGCACACCAAAGCAAACTCTCTGATTATGTAGGGGCTTTCTTAAATAATGTGGGGGAACCTACAAAATAATCGTTGGCCTTTTTCTCCTTCTGCTTAGTTTCTGGAGCAGTACTTCCATCCAGCAGATTTGGTAGAGTTCATGAAACTCTTTGGTGGTGGGTTCAAGCATCGCTCCCAGGTGGATCGGATTGTGGGCACCCAAGGAAGTGGCAGGGCTTGCATGGAAGCCAGTCTGGACGTTGAATATATAATGAGTACTGGAGCCAACATTTCCACATGGGTCTTCTCAACTCCAGGTAAGGATGATGACATCAGCTCTGACATTTTAACAATGAGCCGAGTAGAGGAGGTTTCTCAGGCTAGCGGCCATGTTCAACATTGTCTGATTGGTCGTTTCCCTGATATTTCCGACTTTGTTTGCGAAGTTGCTGCACTGTGGTAGATGTGCAGTCTTTTCAGACATTTTTATTTGGTGGTTGTCGGTTGGCTCATTTTTTGAGGTCCGTTACTTTTCGGTTGGGGAGATGAAGTAGACAAGCCCATCACTTTAATGGCTGAGGTGATCCTACTTTCCTCACAAATGTGAATTTTTGATAATTAAGGCCAGGTTGTAAGCTTTTTGCATATTTTGATGTTATTTATACACACACAAGTCTGACCCATACTTTGTATTGTGACTGAATACATTTGGGTTGGAGAGAAGCAAAGCGACAGATGTGCCTTGACAAGTGTGGATCTTTCATTTTAATTTAATGTGTTCAGGTTGTGGGCATCTGTTTGCTCTTCTAAGCAAAGAGCAGCCAGTGCTAGGTGTATTATACCCCTGTGAAAATGATGACATGTGTCAGGAGCAATATACTTCATGTTTTGTGAATTTCAGTGTTTTAATCATCTATGATACCACTGTCAGATGTCTCTGAAGCAGATATTCTATAATCTCTGTAAAATGGAAATTGTAATTGTGGCACTAATAACCAGCATCTAACGAAGATTGTAGATCAGTAGGATTAGTTCTCCTAGGAATGTAACCTTAATCACCGATGGAATCTTGGTAACCTCCTCCTGTGTTGCACTGCTCATTAGCGAAGAAGCAGTTTTGCTCTGCTGCCCTAGCATTAATGGTTAGATATGTCCTCACATTCATCTTTGTATGCATTTATTTGGCCAGAGGTCTTTTCTGTCTCTTTCCCTGTGCAGGACGACATGAATCGCAAGAACCATTCCTGGAGTGGATGTTATTGCTAAACAATATGTCTTCGATTCCTTTGATTCAGTCCATTAGCTATGGTGATAATGAGGATAGCCTTTCCGTAGCCTACATGGAGAGGATCAGTACAGAGTTTATGAAGGCTGGAGCTCGTGGGGTTACCATTCTGTTTTCCTCTGGTAATGCATCTGTTTTGAGTATTCATTTGAACTGTCAAGTAAGTTCAGCATTTTGCACCATCTCTCTCAAGTCGGGACTAATTTCATATAATTTGAGGAGTGGGGCTTGTTAAACTAATATGAGAATTTCTGAAGTCCCATAAACTAGCATGTGGACACCCTGCCGGATTATTAATTCTGGGTGTTTCAGCAGCACCCATTGTTAACTGGTGCATAAAATCAGGAATATAGCCGTATCATGCAATGTTCTTTGACAGACATTGGCAGTTGAAGATCTCGGTAACTTAAGAGTGGCAGTGAAATTTCTGCTCTGCTAGGTCTGCCCTGGTCAATAGTTAGTCCTGCTCCCAGATGTTTGCACTTTACAACTTTACAATAACAGCAGCTCTGCCATAAAGTGGCATACCACACAAACTCTTAAGATGGGGCCACCAAATTCTTTGGCGCAGGTTTTGTTAAAACTGTCCCTTGGTGTGGGTTGCCTCACTCGGAACAGAGTTCCAAACTGCCTCTGGAAGTGTCCTGTAACAAAAACTGTCTGCCGAGAGCTTCCTGAAGTGGGTTTCCATAGCCAAATGGCTCCACACAAGCCTCGGATCACCAAGCATCAGCTGGAGTGGTGTAGCCCTGTGGAAGACGAATGTTCTCTTCGTTCCTTTGTACTAATTCATGTCTGAGAAGTAAGCTTTACGAAACCAAGTAACAGCATGCTTTGTTTTAGCAAACGGAAAAATATTTGTGCAAAGGACTCGAGGTCTGAGCATTCCACACCTGAGTCTGCCTTATCACGTTTTCCCTTCGCTTACATCTGAACGCCATAACAAAAGGGGCTAAGAAATCAAGTTGCGTAAGGGACATTGAAGGGGCTCAAGGATTGTGTATAATAAAGTGTTGACTGTTACATTTTATAATGATATTAAATTACGCATTCTAGGGGTATAAAACTGGACCCCACCTAACAGAGGGGGTTCAGAAGAGCCCTGACGCTGTCATGTATATTTGATTGTCTGCTTTTCTGAAACTCTTCTCACCGTGACTCTGAAAAATGAAGCTGCTTTATAACCGCACCTGCTGTCGGGTCTGAGTTTTCGTCCACAGCCCGTGCCACCGTTGGACTCTGGAGTAATAGAAACGTGTTCTCTTCAGTAAGAATTACTTTTCACGATTGGTCAGTCTTATGGATGAATCTGGGTTTGGCTTGCCCTGTTGGCAAGTTAACTGTACCTTCTGAATCACATGGTGCTTACTGTAAAGTTTTTGGTGTTGGAGAGAGAATTTGGCCTGGGGCTCTAAGGATTAGGGTTAGGCATATAGGGGGCCACTCCATATTTTCCCCATGGTTTTGGTTTCTTATATTTGCCTTCACTGGATGGACACTCCTGTGGCAGTTGCTTGTGGGTGACTGCCAAGCCAGTTTAATCTCTTTTGGATTTTATTTTGACATAACCCAAAGCGTTATTACTTATTCTTCTCACTTACATGCCGATTGTCTTGCTAGGGGATGAAGGAGCTGGCTGCCGAGAAGTCGGCAAAGGTGTTAATGTCTTCAGACCTAGTTTCCCAGCATCCAGGTAAGCAGCTTTTATTTTGAATTTAAAAGAATACTCCGACATGCGCCTCCTCGGAATAAACAAAGTGCACATAGCAGTTTTAGCTTTGATGTATTCTGTGGGCAGGGATGGGCAGTTGCCTTTGGCTCTATAGGCGAGTATTCTTTCCTCTCATGGCTGCACCACATTAATCAACTGTATTGTCGGGAGAAATCCTACTTCGAGATTGCTTAAGGCTCTGCTGGGACTCGCACTTTTATACGAACCGCTAAGACAGCTCTGAAGACTTGCCCAATGTTCTCTTGGGTAGTGACGGCACTGCACTCATAGGTAACTTTTTTTTTGTTTTGTGTTATATAGCCCTTATGTGACCACGGTCGGAGGGACATCCTTCAAGAATCCCTTCAAAATAACTTACGAGGTGACGGACTATATCAGTGGAGGTGGATTTAGCAACGTCTTTCCGATGCCAAACTATCAGGTGGGGCCTAAAAACTTGAGGCTTTGTTGGTCAGCTTTATAAATTGTCCCCAATATTTGCAGCAGGGCTGTCCTTCTTTTTAATTCGTGACACCATATGTGCTATGCGCCCATGTGCTGCACCCTTTGGGCTGGAGACCAGGATAGAATGTGAAGGTGCCTTTTGAGTTGTGTGTGTGTTTGTGGTCATTGCATAACGTTGCAGTACGTTTTATTTCTATAACCCTTTTATTCCATGCTCTTGTGCCATCTTCTCAGACTTGTGCTGGAGAGTTTGTTAAATGCTTTATCGTAGGCACAAGCAGTGAAGTCTTATCTTCATACAATGAAGAAGCTTCCTCCTCAGACGTACTACAACAGCAGTGGCCGTGCATACCCTGACGTGGCAGCTTTGTCTGATAACTACTGGATTGTAATGAACCGGGTGCCAATGCCTTGGGTGTCCGGAACATCAGTAAGTTTATACCTTTTTTAAATTGGTGCTAAGAAGTGAGGAAATGTCGCCCTGTTTTTCCTGAGCATTTGTGTGTCTGTCTGTTTGTCTGTCTGTTTACCTGAGCCTGACGGCCTACAACAGAAAATGTGAAGCCTCTCTGATGTGAATGCAACGCTCCACCTCTCAACTATTTTTTTCTTTTAGGCATCTACTCCTGTATTTGCAGGAATCTTGGCTCTGATTAATGATCGTCGTTTCATGAAAGGCTTACCATCTCTTGGCTTCTTGAATCCTCGACTTTACAAGCTGCAGCAACAAAAAAACAACGCACTCTTTGACGTAAGTTGTTTTCTTGTTTTGTAAATATTTTGTGTAATAGAGGACATATCTAAATATGCTCAACAGTGCTTATTAGTTAGTGCTCATTCCTTAGCAGAAGTAGTTCTCTGTTTTTATTATTTATTTCTTTTGGCCATTACTGAAACTTCACATATTCTGCCACTAGATGGTGCCATCTCCTTAGTGAGTTTATTTTTTCCTTGTCCCGTCAGAGGCTTTGCTCATTTCTTGCGTTGAGGGCTGTAAGTTCTGCATTTGCTTACTTAACTTTATACTTTGAACAGGTACGCTAAGGGTGGGTCGTTCTGAAAGTTTGTTTAGGATAACTATTTGCATCTTTTAGTCAGTGGTACACAGGAAGAACATGTTGCAGAGTACACTCGCCACAAGGCAGTTGGAGGAGACACAAGCAGCTTTTCATTGGAATTTATTTTGTAGTAAAATTTAATGCAGAAATGTGACCTGCTACATCACCATTCACACCCTAACCCTAAACGTCGGTTAACCTTCCCCAACACCAGTGTGGCCCTTTGTTCTGATCACTAATTGTTGAAATTGCTCAGTGGGAAAGATGGAGGTTAGGGGTCCGGGTAGGACAAAACCGAGCACAACCGTATCCAGGAAGATGGGTTTGGATGCTAGTCCATTGCGCACACGCAGACAGTCACAAAGAGCTAATTTGAATTTAAATATTTTAAGGAGCGAGAACCACACCATTACATGCCATCCCAGTAAACCTGCCTCAGTGTTGGAGATGAAGCATGAATTGGGGGCTCTAGAACTATGAAGCAGTGGCGCAATGCTGCACTCGTAACTAGTAAGGGGGACCAAGGAGGGGCTGCTAGTTTTATGGGAATTCCACGTTGATCGATAAGATGCCATTTCCTAGTGTGTGTGTGTGTGTGTGTGAGAGAAACTGCCTTTAACCCCAACGGTGCCTCTTGACAAACTGCTACTCCATGGAGGTTCACTGTTTGACTCTCATCATGGCTGCTGTTCCTGTAGTTTCTTTCATATTCACAGGAAATGGGATGAGGCCGCACCGCTTACGTTTTTAGTGTTGGCCTTTCTGAGCACCAATGAGCCATAAATGGTGAGCAAGTGACGTGTGTGACTCCCACCTACAGGCCCCCAATGCTGAGAGCCGCACACTGATGGGTCAATCTTTACCATCTGAAATGTTTAACGTGCTTTCATCTAAAACAGTTGAAGGAAAAACTGGCAGAGTTCTTATAATTGTTGTGACCATAGTGGTCCTGACTGGGGTCTGCTTAAAGCTTGATAGTGAAGGGTGCAAACCTGCCTGTGCCCGTAGCATGGGGGGCAGTGCACTCGCGCAACACAGCTGGGGGAGTCTCTTTGAGGCACCCACCTAACACTTAGTGTTGCATTCGCACAGATGGCGACTGTGCCCCAGACCTGTAAGCCAAGCCCACTAATCAGTGTACCACCCTGCTGCCAGAATGGTTGGCAGTTTAAGGTGTCATCCCTGGCTTTAGTGAATGGTATTATGGGATTACGTTGGGTCCTATAGAAATGTGCAGCCAGTGCTCCTTGGAAGAGTCAAAAGAAAGGCGAGATTTCATCTTCTGACTATTAAAAGAGAAAAGGCTCTGAATTTTTTTTTCTTCTTTTCTTTTAAAAGTTCAAGGTTCCTCGACATGCCGACCGCTGACTTTGTCTCGCTTGTTGTCTTCGCTCCTCTTTAGGTGACAGAGGGTTGCCACTTGGCCTGCATTGATGATCAAGTCCAAGGGCAGGGGTTCTGTGCGGCTCCTGCTTGGGATCCCGTCACTGGCTGGGGGACCCCAAATTACCCTGCGCTGCTGGAGGCACTCGGGAAGGACAAGTAGCTGGCAGACGCAGCCGAGTCTCTACCTCTGTGTGCCATTTCTAATATTACTTGATTGTGGTGCAGTCTCCTTGTTTTGTCTTTTATTTTATTATTCTGATAGCAGACTGTAAATCTTTTTGGAATGTAATCTTCATGGCTAGAAGGCTGATGTCAGCCTGCCAACTGCACTTAATGCAAATATCAGTTTGAAAAGGGTGTGTGTGTGTGTGTGCGCGTGCAGTGCAGGGTCGGGGTGTGTGTGTGTGTGTGTGTGCGTCTAATTTTAATAATCAAGCCAACCTCCAAGTGCAAATACGAACAATTTCAACGTATGAGGATTTTCGGCCGTTTAACATTCTCCACTTGTGCTGTTCAGATGCCAAGGTTTATTTTGTTCTCATCTGTGCCAGTTTTTACCTTGACTGAGGGTCTTTTAACTGGGCAAAAAACTGCACTGCTGTTACAGGCCTGAAGGCAGGAATTTTGCATTTATACTGGCCGGGGGCTTTCTAAGGACTGCTGGAGGACTTTGGCATCAGCGCCATTCCTGCTTTTTGTTTTCCTTCTGCTCCTCCACGTGTAGCGGCCTGCCACCTACCGCTAGCTCTGCCTCTCGTGGATTACGCCTGCTGTAAGCAGTCGCGGCCTATTTTCATTTTTTTACCCCGAAGCACCTTTTGAATTGAGCTTCTAAATAGTGTTCTGTAATGGCGGATCAGCAGCAGTTTAGCCTGAAGATGACCCTGCTGTAGTAGGAGGAAGATGACAAAGAAGAGACTCTCACAGGGTCTTGTACAAGGGTGGCGTGGTGTTAATAACCCCAGCCCCTGGCTTGGCGCTACATTAAGATGGTGTGATCAGTTTAAGAGTTGCTGCAGCGTGAACGTGTCGACACGTCTTGGCTGAAACAGCTTTTTAAAAGAAATCAATAAATGAACGTTTGCTACAAGAAACACAGCCAGCTTAGCTTCACCCCACTGGCGTCACTTGACTAATCACCCGTTTGTGCTGCTGGTAATAAGAGGTGGTGGGCTCAGGACAAGCCAGATTTTCACGTTAAGCTTTATCTGAATGGGTTTTTCAGTTTTTCACATTTCTAGTCCTTTTGTAACGGCCGGGTATGCAGGAGTAGATCTTGAGGCCTCAATCGCTCTTATTGCTCTTCTAGAAATGTGCAATTTTGTGCTTTGGCTTCCTTAAGTAAAAGTGACAAGTGGCTGAGGGATGTGGATGGACCACTTGGCTCATATTTGTCATTGATTCTGACAAATGTAAACTGAAATGTGAAAATAATTTAATATTTTTTACACTGAAAATCAAAAATAAAGTGCATTTTGAAAACATTTTCCAGATTGTGTACAGTTTTTCTTCCAGGAGATGTCGGCTCAGACGGACATCGGAGGTAATAAAATGAGTTGTGGAAGTTAAGAAGGTCACTTATTTTTTGACAGGATGCTGGTTTGACCCACAAGGCATTTCATTGTCAACACAATAACATAAAAAGTCTGGCAGCGTAAAGACGACCAGCAGTTTGTTCCAAACAACAAGCAGTTTGCTTGGTTTCAATAATTCTTTATACGTTAATTTAAAAAACAACAAAACGTAGCACCAAAGTGTCCAGTGGTGGGGGGGGCGTCTTGTCCGGCGCAGTCAAATGCATGTCATCTGCTGCTCTTCTTGCCCCCAGCAGCAGTTGTGTCCGGGAGCATCTGAGGATCAAAGACATGGTGGAAATAGCGAAAGATCTGCTCTGCTCGCCGCCGCCCGAGGCCCATAACTGCTGCCAGCTCTTCCACTGAACTGCGAAAAAGAAAACCTCGAATTAGCTACTGAGGGCTCAGCGGCTGCCATTTAAGTTTAGGTTTACATCAAGAACAGTTAACTTGAATTTATGAGCCAGCAGAAGCAGTGAAAGCTGCAAGAAAAGATCTTGGTGTCCAAAACCTTCTCTACCGTCAAGTACAGCCAAAGCGCTCTGTGCCAACTGCTTACCTGTTTACCACCTTCCACACGCTGCCACACCGATGACACAGATTGAGGGCTGCAATGTAGCTGACGCCAGGAATTGCCAGGTAGAAGTTGAACGCCAGCTGCCGGGGGCCTGTGACCTCCAAGGGCACGCTGATGGCCATGGATTTCCGCTGCTCTAGGTGAGCCAGGTCTGCCAGGAGCCCGGCGGTCTCGAGGGGGCTGGAGCTGAAAAGCACACGAATGCCAGCCTTGATCATAGCGGACACCGTGCTGGTGTAGGTTTTGCTTTTACTGCACTCTTTGACGGTCTCTCCTAAAATAAGATAATAAAAGAAGCATCTTGGTGTGAGAAGCTGAAAAAAAAAAAACAACTTGAGCAGCGGAGACCACCGAGATGAGAGGAGACGGCGTTGGCTCATCTTCTAGAAGCCCCTCTTAACGCACTGACCTGGCTTAAGCCGGTCTTTTTCCACAATGACGCAGATTCTCTCGAAGCAGGCCCGAAGCTCCTTTATTCTTTCAATCAGCTTGGCCCGATTTTGCACACTGGAGATGTCGGACTCGCTCTGCCGCTCCACCGCCATTCTGTTACTGACGATGAAGTCACAAACTCCAAGTGAGCAGACCGCAACCCGCATGCCATGCTGCTGCCGCAAGCAAGATACAATCTCGGGGCCAGACAGGATCTCTCGGCTGTTGACCAGTATGCAGAGGGGTCCAGGCTTGACATCAGAGGTGCTGGGAATACTGGGTGGATTGGACATCCTGTTGAGCTCACAGCTTTCTGCCTAAAATGATAGAATTGGAGTCAAAGTTTGTGAAGACAAGCTAAGAATCTCCACTGCAGGAAAGCGACAGCAGGCTGCACTTGTACTTCGGGTTAAGTAAAGTCACAAGCATGCTGGGTATCGTTCTGTACCTTTGGCTCTTGTGCTACTCCTGGTGCAACAAGCTTGTGCTTTACTGGAGAAGTCCTGACCAAGTCTGGCGAAGGCCCAGGCTGGAAGTCGACGGTGTCTGCCAGGCTTGCCCTCAGATTCATTCTCACCCGGGCCTGGTCTTGCCCAGTTGACGTGCTCTTCGGAGACTGTAGTGCTGTGACTGGTTTGGGGGTCTTAAATGCAAAAGCTTGGTCTCCCCTGCTCTGAAGGTTCCCTGCACAGCTTCCTTCCTCATCACTGGAGTCCTCCTGCATGATGATGCGAGACCCTTTCTTCTTGCCTTTCGGTTTGCGAGTTAGCTGCTTTAGTTGTGCTTGCCGCCGTGTGTGATACTGTTTGCGTGTGCCCACTAAAGATTCTTCATGCTCCAGCTCCACCGCTGTCACTTCCTCTGTGTTTATCTCCTCCTCTTCCTCCTCCTCCTCCTCCTCCTCATGCACAACAAAGCTATCCTGCAGGTATGTCTCATCCTGCTCTGGAATCTGGAAGACAAAGACCGATAAAACAGGGGTCAAAGTTCACTGCACAAGACCCCTCGGATGAGTTAAGGACGTCATGTGAATGAAGGTATCTGGTCGATCCATCTTCACACCAAGGTGGAGCGTGAAAGCACCAGAAGCAGAGGGGCTTTAAAATCAATGGCTGTCAGGAAGAGAACCGTAACATCTCATATAAGGGACATGCTGGTTTAGCCCAAAAAAGAAGCTCTTGTATAATGCGGGGACCCTCAAGGTTTTATGAATTCTCTAAAGCTCCCACTGGTTCTGTTCCATCTGAACTGGTATGCCAAGGTGTCACCCATTGCATGGCTGCACTCGGTGCCTAATCTGGGATCCTGAGTTGGTTTGTCATGTGGTGGGTGTGGCAATGCGCTGTGGCAGTGCCCGCTCCTGACCTGTCTGTCTGTCTGTCTGTCCCTCAGGGGGTGAGGGTGAGCATCAGCTGTAAACAGCGAACAAACATTAGACTCCCTCTGTGTGCTTGAGGAGCAACGAGCAAACAAATGCAAAAATTGGCAGGAAAGGACGCGAATGCGGAAAGCCAAATACTCGGTGCACGACATTGTGCATAAATGTGATCATCTTGGACTCCGACCTGACAGGCTTTGGTGCCCGCGTTCCAGAGATGGAGACAGAAAATGAATGGGAGGCTGATCACGGTGGCGTAGCGTATGCACTATGGCAACATTCGGCTGGGAGGGCTGCCACTTACCAGAATGCATTGCACTGCCACCTCCGCCGCCACCCCCTTGGAGACCAAGAACCAGCAACAGATGTTTTATGTTGATTTGTGTGAGAAGCTATTGCCATAAAATGATGTTGTGTGTACATCTGTGCACCCTAATTTTTAGCAAACTAAAATGAGTGAAAATTGTGTGAATTAAATGCAAGATTATACAGCACTTGATTTAACACGACAGCAGCCAGCACCACTCGGCCCGTTTAGGAGGTAAAGCGCTCATGCTATGCTGCATTCATGGGACCTTGGGAGGAAAAAAAATGCAATTCTGAGTCAGAAATTCTACGTGAACACAACATGAACTTGGAGCTCCAAGTCGGCACATGCTGAGAAAATAAAGCTATCCAAATTGTGATGCCACGCTGACCTTTGACCCGAGTCGACTGTGTAAAATAAAACATAGAAACCTGGTCAGCTAGAAATGACACTTTTATCCTAAACTGCATTTGGAGCAAAGTGATGCACACTTAGGGGGCAGCTCGGTGGCGCAGTGGGTAGCGCTGCTGCCTCGCAGTTAGGAGACCCCGGGTTCGCTTCCAGGGTCCTCCCTGCGTGGAGTTTGCATGTTCTCCCCGTGGCTGCTTGGGTTTCCTCCGACAGTCCAAAGACATGCAGGTTAGGGGTGTGTGTGTGTGTGTGTGTGCCCTGCAGTAGGCTGGTGCTCTGCCCAGGGTTTGTTCCCAGCCTTGTGCCCTGTGTTGGCTAAGATTGGCTTCAGCAGACCCCCGTGACCCTGTAGTAAGGATAGAACGGGTTGGATAATGGATGGATGATTCACACGTAACGTCCCGAGTGCAATTCTGTGCCATTACAGGTCACCACGACTGCAGTGGAAGTGAAGCACAATAATCGGCTTTACAGTTTTAAGCCCAACTAATGCTTAGGGTAGCATTCTACTGCCATCTAGTGGAAGACAAAAAATCGTCAATATTTCTACATGTTTTGTCCCTCAAGTAACTCATAAGACACTCCAACTAAAACCACAAAGCACAATGGCAAACAAAAAGCAGTTGTGGAACTGAACCAGCACTCCAATGGAGAGGCCGTGATGAAGATGTGAGCTGATCATGAGATGTTGACATGGAAAGTGAAGCTGATGCATGATGTGGCTCAGTATGACCAGAACACCAAAGTGTGACAGAAAGGCAAAAACAACTGGGGTCAAGTGTAAGGACAAGTAAGACGTGAGCCCCTCAGCACTGCTGACCGTGCAGCCACTGTCGGTGTTTGTGTCTACGGAAATATGGCAGCCGGCAATAACACGAGGGGCGCGTCAGTGGTGCAGATCAGAAACAGAAACGCAAACAGAAAATAAGAAAAGTGCACAAACAAAAGCCACCGAGTACAACGTTGGGCCGTGCATCAGTACAGTAGTGGACACTACACATACCTCTTCTACTGTATTTATGATGTGTTGGGATTTACAAATACTAATTCACTAATACACACAACATTAGCTTGTTTCTCATTGGGAAGAAAAAAAAAAATTGGCTCGTTTTTTCCTGTTACATTTAATTTACTCTTTATTTCCAAAAAAAAAAAAAATGCTATTCCTCTTTTTTTTTGCAGACCAAGTAATAAATAAATAGAAATCTTACAGTTTTCTAAATAAGCCAAAGGGACACTCGTGAGAACGCACTGCAGTGGGAAGGTGAAATGTCTGTGAGTGCAGCCTGAGTGGGGACAACAGGAACACTAAATCTCCTTTGGGCTGATTACATTACTTTTAGTAAATGACAGGCTGAGACGTAAAGAGACCTCAAGAGTGACTGACCAACTCACTGTGGCCAGGCACTTGTAGTGAAAGGTAAGTGAAAATGCCCAAATTTTGAATACTGCAATAACAGCCGAGTTTAGACGTGTTTCCCACTTGTCTGACTCCAGAGAACAGACATTGTGAATCTTCTCCAGTGTCCATCTCCAAGATGGCCCATATTCTATAGCAAGCTGGACTCTACCCATGAATTCAGTGACACACATCTGTGTTCAAATAAAGTCAACTGAAGGGCCGTGTGACTGGAATGCTCGGCAGAATGCCACTGAGAGCACTTCTACTAAAATGGCAATCTGCGCCGTCACCGAGCATTCAAGCGCCTGCCTGTCTCGTGTCACCGTTCCAGCTTCCTCACCCCCTCTGATGTAGTGATTAGTTTCAGTTTGATGAGTTAAATTCAACTCCCTTAAAAGACTAGGAAAAGAGAATAGTTCTTATTGAAATAGATGCGAGTGCCACCGAGCAGGAATCACCCCTTAAATGACCCCCTGCTACTCCATGTCCTTGAACAGAGAGGATGGCAGTGAACCCCTGGGGTCTTCCAAGTCAGTTAAGCAGCTGGTGAACAAAAAGAGCACACCTTTGGCCCAGCAGGTGTCTCAGGCCCAGTGAGTGTCACTCTCTCTCTCTCGCACGCACTCACTCGCTTGCTCTCTCTCTCACGCACTCACTCGCTCGCTCTCTCTCTCTCTCTCTCGCACGCACACACTCGCTCGCGCTCTCTCTCGCACGCACACACTCGCTCTCTCGCACGCACGCACACTCACTCGCTCTCTCTTTTCGCTCGCTCTCTTCCACGCACGCACCGCCGCTTCTCTCTCGACGCGACGCCTTTCGCCGCTCTCTCGCACGCACTCGCCGCTCTCTCTCTCGCGACGCGACACGCCGCCGCTCGCTTCTCTCGCACGCACGCACTCGCTCGCTCTCTCTCACACGCACGCACACGCTCACTCTCTCTCTCGCACGCACACACTCGCTCGCTCTCTCTCTCGCACGCACACACTCGCTCGCTCTCTCTCTCGCACGCACTCACTCACTCACTCACTCTCTCTCTCTCTCAACTCCACTGCACTTGCCCCTCTGGGTAAATCCAAGGGTCACAGCACCCATTTGCCTTTGTACAAGACTTTGCTCAGGACAACATCCTCTCTTCTGCCACAGCACCACTGTCCATTAGCTCAACTGGATAAGCACTGGCTTACTGACTAGGGGACCCCGGGGTCACGTCCAGCCTTGGCATATGACAATGTGTAGCAGATGGGGGCAGCACAATGGGCAAGTTCCTCACTGGTGATGTTAAATAGGTTCTGGCCGCCTATGACTGAACTGACTAAGGAAGCTGGAGAGTGGCTACCACACGGTACAGTTTGTTACTATCATCTATTTCAGGGCCACTTAATCCTGTTTAGGGCTACAACAGCAGCACCAGGATGGAGGGCTGTTCTATCATTGGGGGTGCGCACTCGCCGAACCTTACACATACAGGATTAACAGAAGACTCCCAGTAAACCGAACCCACATGTGTCTGGGATGTCCAAGTGAAAGCCACAGACGTGCAGCATGCAAACTCCACACAAACAGGATTTGAAGCAAGTCTCCCAGAGTTCTGAGGCAGAACTGCTAACTCCTGCATCAGCCATAACTTATAACCACCCTGGCGCTAAGAAAATAAAACTGGGTGCTGACTGGGGGGCAAAGGCTGAAACAAATCAATGAACCAGTGCAGTGGTGAGTGAAATACGACTACATGAAAGCAGCTAAGAGATGGCAGCGTAAACATTCACAAAGCCTCACTGAAGACAGCCGTTCGTCTGAACTCCCTTGATACCTGTTAAATTGACTTTGTTCATGGGAGCCACCGTGACTGCCAGGTTTGCACCACTGAAAGCAGATTTTTTTTGTTGAGGTAGGCTGACTTATCTCTGTAGCTTGTTAGAGCGTTCATCCTGCCACATGACACGTGCCCTTCTGGAAACCTAATCAGCCTGTTTGGCCATCAGTGTGCAGCATTGGGGTTTGTCAATCCTTCACTTTTCTGTCTCTCTAATACTAATAATAATAATGAGCAGTGCAGACAAGAAGGAGCTTGCAGATTAGCTCTTGGTTCCCTTGTTATCATCATCTTAGTTAATCAGGATGTTGGTAAGAAAGGAAAAACATAATTAGACCATAACAAGGCACACTGTTAGCAGCAACACTTAGAACTTAATTTGGCATCCTAGGAATTGACGCTCACCTCAAAAAGATAACTAGCGCCATTGTATAAAATGCGGGAGAACGTTTTAAAGCCACAAACAATCCTGCAGGTTCTGTTCCAGTGTACAATTGAAATGACTTCAATTCTACAACCAACATCACCCACACTTCACCTTAACTTCCATTACTGCCGTTTGGTTTTAAGACAAGCGGATGACATTCATTCAATGGCTTCCATATCCACATATGAAACAAAAACAAAAACAGGTCAACACACAAATGTGAATCTCATTTCCAAAACATGATGGAGGAAGAGAAAATCCCATCTACAGTGGTGTGAAAAAGTAATTGCCCCCTTGTTCAAAAATAACCTAACTGTGGTGTATCACACCTGAGTTCAATTTCCGTAGCCACCCCCAGGCCTGATTACTGCCACACCTGTTTCAATCAAGAAATCACTTAAATAGGAGCTGCCTGACACAGAGAAGTAGACCAAAAGCACCTCAAAAGCTAGACATCATGCCAAGATCCAAAGAAATTCAGGAACAAATGAGAACAGAAGTAATTGAGATCTATCAGTCTGGTAAAGGTTATAAAGCCATTTCTAAAGCTTTGGGACTCCAGTGAACCACAGTGAGAGCCATTATCCACAAATGGCAAAAACATGGAACAGTGGTGAACCTTCCCAGGAGTGGCCGGACGACCAAAATTACCCCAAGAGCGCAGAGACGACTCATCCGAGAGGTCACAAAAGACCCCAGGACAACGTCTAAAAAACTGTAGGCCTCACTTGCCTCAATTAAGGTCAGTGTTCACGACTCCACCATAAGAAAGAGACTGGGCACAAACGGCCTGCATGGCAGATTTCCAAGACGCAAACCACTGTTAAGCAAAAAGAACATTAGGGCTCGTCTCAATTTTGCTAAGAAACATCTCAATGATTGCCAAGACTTTTGGGAAAATACCTTGTGGACTGATGAGACAAAAGTTGAACTTTTTGGATGGCAAATGTCCCGTTACATCTGGCGTAAAAGGAACACAGCATTTCAGAAAAGAACATCATACCAACAGTAAAATATGGTGGTGGTAGTGTGATGGTCTGGGGTTGTTTTGCTGCTTCAGGACCTGGAAGGCTTGCTGTGATAGATGGAACCATGAATTCTACTGTCTACCAAAAAATCCTGAAGGAGAATGTCTGGCCATCTGTTCGTCAACTCAAGCTGAAGCGATCTTGGGTGCTGCAACAGGACAATGACCCAAAACACACCAGCAAATCCACCTCTGAATGGCTGAAGAAAAACAAAACGAAGACTTTGGAGTGGCCTAGTCAAAGTCCTAACCTGAATCCAATTGAGATGCTATGGCATGACCTTAAAAAGGCGGTTCATGCTAGAAAACCCTCAAATAAAGCTGAATTACAACAATTCTGCAAAGATGAGTGGGCCAAAATTCCTCCAGAGCGCTGTAAAAGACTCATTGCAAGTTATCGCAAACGCTTGATTGCAGTTATTGCTGCTAAGGGTGGCCCAACCAGTTATTAGGTTCAGGGGGCAATTACTTTTTCACACAGGGCCATGTAGGTTTGGATTTTTTTTCTCCCTAAATAATAAAAACCATCATTTAAAAACTGCATTTTGTGTTTACTTGTGTTATATTTGACTAATGGTTAAATGTGTTTGATGATCAGAAACATTTTGTGTGACAAACATGCAAAAGAATAAGAAATCAGGAAGGAGGCAAATAGTTTTTCACACCACTGTATATGCCAAGTGCACGTTGGGACAGCTGGCAGCAGAAGTGGGGCCTTAAGATCGGTCAGAACCTGCTGCTATTAGGAGGTGGCAGCAACGCTAAGCTGGGAGATAAATGTGTGACGTTTGGAGTTGTGGGTTACCTGAGAAAAGATGTTTATGCTGTGTTTCTGCTTGAAGACCATTTTGTATTTATTTTGAATGATGGGACTCCTCACCGATTTCAAGTACACGCCTTGCATTTCCGAATCTGCAGATAAAACACACACATAAATTAATACATAAATACAGACTAATCTGGGGTCATTGATAATTTATGATAGCAAAGAAAAATCAAAAACAGTTTGTTGTAAAAAACTTGAACAAGGCCAGAATATTTATTAAACAAAAAAGTCCTATGATTCAAAAACTCAAAAGGAAAAGAGAACCACCAAAACTTACATATTTAAAAGCAGTTAACGTAAGTAAGAGAAAGCCCAAAAATAACCCAAGAAATGTAATGTTAAAAGTAAACAAACACACAATAATGAAACTAAATATAAAAAGGCAACTTAAATGCAGACAAAGTCAAATGCGTTAGGTCAAGAATCAAAACTAAAAACAATCAAAAATTCAAGCGCTAGTAAAACCAGAAGAACGGCTAAGACAGAGGGAAGCGCAAAGCGAGGAGCAGCTAAAGTCTCGTCAGCTCGCTTGGGCCTGCTACGCCTTAAGCTGGGCTTCCAGGAGCAGCTGCAGTGCTAGGAGGTCCCGCCCCACCAGGCTCAACTTAAAAGGGAAAAGGAAAAAGACAAGATAAAAACACAAAAATAAGAAAAGTAGATCGCTAAAGTTAATGAAAATCAATTACATAAAAAGGAGACAATTAAAAAACATTTGCTAACAAGATTAACAAACAACTGACAAAATAAAAATAAATAAATAAAACTCTAGGATAGAGCTTTGGCAAAACCATAAACACAAAGTGTTCTTGAAAATAATTATTTAAAATTCTTGATTATACCTAAATAGACTTCACTCAATAGGGAATATCAAGTACAGAAAGAAATGAGCTGAACTCGGAGCTTGAATCGTTTTATTAATTAAGGTTACAGATAAAGCGTAGTCTATTTAAGGACATGTTATGGCGTGGGTGCTCTCCCGTGACCACAAGGCTTACAAGTGTGATCCATAGAGCACCAATCCATCTATCCAACCCACTATATCCTAACTACAGGGTAACAGGGGTCTGCTGGAGCCAATCCCAGCCAACACAGGGCACAAGGCAGGAAACAAACCCCAGGCAGGGCGTCAGCCCACTGCAGGGCACGCACACACACACGCCCACCTACAAACCAGGAACAATTTAGAATTGCCAATGCACCTAACCTGCTACCCACTGCGCCATTGTGCCGCACACACCAATCCAAATGTGAAAAGAAAGAAGTCAATGGACGCACCGACAGAGCTATAGTGTTCTCTATTTCTCCAGGGGTCTTTGCCCTCTTCACCGATGTAATGAGAAGTGTGGAGTGGAAGGCACAAGGAGTTTGCATGAAGGCAGTTGGAAAAAGGGCTTGTGATGTGATAAAAGGACAAGTGGACTCTTTACCCACAATTCAGAGCTCCACATCTGAGGGCGCTAAAGAGGGTGCAGCCTGTGTCACAGTAAATGAGCCCACATACAGACCAGTCCTTGCAGAGAGTTTGCTTCATTCTGGAAAAAGACCTAAACTTGGGCCAAAGAGCGCCATTCCAAAAGATCAACAAACCTAAACACACAAGAAAGGTCGCCTTACAGTGGCTTTAATTGTGTGGGACAAGCAAAACTGGGACTGGAATTTCACTGCGTATTTTCTGAATCCAATATAATAGGAGATGAGCAAATCTGTGAGAAACATTGGACTGAAAACTCAACACAACACACATGGGTAGCATTCTGCAGACATAGCCAAGACTATCCAAAGTGGTAATTGCTGCCAAAAATCACAGACTCATGAAAGTAAAGACTAAATTAACACAATACTTCAGGGGCCTCGTGTATAACGCCGTGCGTAGAACTCACACTATAACATGGCGTAAGTTAGGGCTGTTCGATACAACGATATATATATCGGATGACAATATGAAAACGTCTATTGCTGCACATTACGCTATCGTTTGTTTTGTGGTGTCGCAAAATAAACTGTTTACGGCAATATTTTTTTCATTGTTTTGATGGCCACCACGTGGATGCAGACACACTAGCATGGCTGATGAAGACGAGGCAACACCAGGTAGCTCCACACAGAAGGACCTTGTTCCTAAACGAGGGGCTACCTCTGTAGTATGGAGATGGTTTGGATTTGAAGAGTCTGACACGGACCAGAAAACGGTACTGTGCAAATTATGCTGCAAACCGATCGCTACCACAGACTCCAGCACGACAAACCTCTTCTACCACCTCCGCAAAAAGCACGTGAGCGAGCATGCAGAGAGTTTACAACTGAGAGCCAGGCCACGTAGGATATTACAGTTGTAAAGGTACTATTTAAACGAGCATGTTAAAAGCTTGGAAGATTAATTGCTACCAAAACAATTTGCTTAAGGCATAATTTTCCCTGCAGCGTTTGCTGTCAGCGTTAATCTTGTTAAAATTACGCTTACGCCACAACTGCATTAACGGCAAATCTCCGTTAACGAGTTACGCGGATCGCCCGTGCTTGGGGCTGGACGGAATCAACACGTTAGCCGCCCAGTCCCACGCACGGGCGATCCGCTGTAACTCATTAACGGAGATTTGCCACACTACGATGTGCAAATTAACATTTTACTAGAATGTAGCCTAAAAAATATTATATTTAATATTATATATTTAATATATTTTTGTCGTAAGCCTTATTGCTGCTACAGTTTGAAGTACAATGTTTACATTTGGTTTTGACAGTTAATGTTAGACTTGTATTTATTTTGTTTAAAGGGTTTATTGGCCTTATATAGTTTAGTTGTTAGTGCTTTGATCCTTTTATATTTAATATATGTTGTGAGAGTTATTGCTGCTGCAGTTCACATTTTGTTTATGTCAGGCATTTTATATAGCAGTATTTTATATTGGGCCTTTAGTAATTTGTTTTTGAAAAGTGTTTTATATTTGATACATTAACATTTTATGTTTACATTCTAAGTCAAACATTTGCTCAAATGTTCTAAATAAAAGAAAAGAAATAATTACAAGTTGAGTATTTCTCATTTTTGATTTTTTTAATTTAAGTGAAAAAAAAGGAGTGGTGATTATATAAACTATTCACTGAATACAAAGAAAATGTACTATATCGTGATATCGGGATATGAAATGAAATATCGGGATATAAGATTTTGGTCATATCGCACAGCCCTAGCATAAGTACAAAAGCGGGTATGTGCGTATGCACAGAAAAATCCAGATGCAGGAATGTGTGCATTCGCCAACTTCCACATTCTTCTGCTACATAAATCCTGATCAGCGTGAAAAGTAACGCTTGTGTACGCGCCTGCACATTTCGGCTTTTGTGTTTACGTCATGTTATAGTGTGAGTTCTACACACGGCGTTATGCATGAGGCCCCTGGTCACTGTCTGTTAGGAGTGTGCATGTTCTCCACATGTCTGCTTGGGTTTGCCACCACAGATTTTCATTTTTCTTCCCAAATCCACAGGTATGTGCAGGTCAGATTGACCGTCAATAAAAAAAAACTGTCTCCTGTGTGCGTGTGTGTGTGTGTACACCGGGACAGACTCTGGCTCCTTTTCACTCGGTGGGCTTGGGAATATCTTGTCAAACCGCTTAATCCAATTCTTGTTCACAGGGGGACTTTCCGTGGAAATTGCTACAAATTTTTAACTCTAGTCATATTTCTTCAATTGCTGGGGTTTCAATGTAATGAATTATAAAACCATTATGGATTACGATTATTGTGGATTTTTTGATATTATAAATCTGATGAGCATCACACTTCTGTGCGTTTCTCTGACAAGCTCCCAGTGTTAAAAATTGGTCCTTCAACCATTCATTTCCCCCGTCACTAAGACATGGCACATCTCCCATTAGATGCCACCCTCATGTTAGATCTGGACTAAAATTTGACTTACTTCAGTACTAGCAAACGATGGATATCTCCAAACACCCCCCTACCCCCTAACGAGCCAAGCCATTGTGTTTTGCCCCCCCAGTCCAGATCACGTCAAAGCAATGTGGGTGGGGTTATGGCCCCCTGTGAAGTCTTGAGCGCATCAAAGCAATAAGGGCATGGGGTGGGTTCCTTCAAAGTTCTGAATGTACAAGCAGTTTCATTTCAAGGAGTTTATGAAGCGGACATTTTTACACAACCATGACAGCAAGAGTCAAGGGAAGATGGGGCTGGTGTATGGGATTTAGAGGAAAAATGACACTTGGTACCAAAAATCTCAAAATACTGGTACCAAACCAGTTTAAATTTTGTTTTTTGGTACCTTTCCAGTGGCCACCCTGCCACCTTTTCAGGCTTGCCAGTCCCATTTCCAATACACTCATCTCAATCCTGAAGGGGATTTCTTGTAGCTACCAGACATTTAAAATGGGGCCTGGCTGTGTGCTTGATGACGCCGCTGCACTCTTTCAGCTCCAGGGCTGTAGATTAACCTTGGAAATCATTGCCAAGCACCGTTATTGATATTATTGAATGTTGGTGCCCAGATGTGAATTGCTGTTTCTGGTCTACAGAGAACTGGACAAAACTAACTGAAAAAGCCACACGTTTACGATCAATCACTTATACTATTTCAGTATACAGGAGGTTATTTCTTTTACAAAGACACCGCCTACTGCGGCTGCATTGCTAATGCACGCGTGTGCTTCAGTGGGAGAGTGCAGCCAAGTGACAAGAAATAAATGTGACAGGCATCCATTCATCCATCTTCCTGACCCGAATGTCAGTAAACAGCTTCCAGCATCAGCAACTAATACCACAAACCACCAGGGAAACACCACACAGCCACCCATCTGTACATAAATATTCAACGCATTGGTCAACATACTAACCGTTTAGGCCCTGAGACAGTTGAGTGTGGTCCACAACAAACCCTGCAAGTGAGTTTTCATGTTCTTCCTCAGAACTACCGTCCTCATCAGATGAAATGTTTTCAGCTTCTTCAGAAGAAACCTCAGCCTCTTCTTCCAGAAAATAGCGAGCACTGCCCTGAAATATGAGAAGACAGAAGGAGAACGTCATTCATTAACAGATAAGACAATGATGTGAAGTTGTCATGCCAGAGTGCTTGGGGGTCTTCATCAGCTCCACTGAATTATTAGCTCTTGAGCAAAATAAAGCGTGTCTATCCAGTGCTGGCGCCATATAATTCTAGAACTGAAAAGCACGAAAACATTAAGCAGAATCAAAAGCACATAAAACTATAGACCAAGAGAGCCCATGCAACCATAAATGTTACCAAAATTCCCAATGAAGCTGCACAATCCTAGCTCACAATTAGTGAAATAAATTGTGTTCATTATGTCAAAATGGTGCACAGCACGGCGTTCTCCACGTTCAACACAGCTTGATGAGATATAAAACAAGCTAAGACGTTCTACAGTCCAAGCTGATAAAATGTTATGGGCAAAAAGATAGATAGAGGCACACAAATCCCTTCTATATTCCTAACCCATAGACCCCCATTTCAGGGTCTATTCTAGCAACATGAGATTTAAGGGTAGGAACAGGTGGTGAGCAGTACACGAGTCCACCACGGGGCACACGCCAATTCACGACCAGCTCATTCTGAGCAAGTCTAACATATCCAGTCAAGGTCAGTGGCACATTGAGATATGGACGGCAATGGGAACTCTCCACTTGTGACCGGGACTCGACCGTGGTGCGAGTATCTGTGCCAGCGAGAGCCCTTACTACGTAATGTGCCGGATACACCTAATCTTTGTAAGGCATCTTTACAAGTGAGCACTGTCAAAGGCCCTGATGAAAGACAAATGCAAAGCCAGCTTTGTGTCGTATGTGCAATGGAGAAGGAGCAGAAAATCACAGAGAACAGCCAAGCTAAAAATAAAAACTCCACAATATAATGGAAAAGGTCATCAGTCTCAGTTAAAATGGAGAGAAAAAGCAAGCCGCATTAAAGCTCCAGTAAAAGTACAATTGGAGCTTCATGCCAGCGGTTGATGACCCGTGTCAGTGGCTGAAAGCAGCAGTCAGACCCACAATACCTGTTGGCTGAGCTTCTCACTCTTTTTCTGAGGCTTCAGTCTTTTCAAGCTCTTGATTTTCTCCCCGTTACTGGTGTCGAGACGATTATCTCTTTTACCGATGACAAGTGATGTGTCCTGGAAATCATCATCTGACAACTCTATAATCGAGGACTGAAAACAAAAATAATACAAAAACACATACATACCGTAAATATACACACACGACAGCTTTTATATAAACACGTTCTTGAGTCACTTACATTGTTTAGTGGACAACTGCGCTTTCTATTTGGCCGCACGGGAGAATCCTGATCACTTTCACTCTTTAGAAAAAAAGAAGAAAAAGTTTTCAATTTCCGCAAAAAAAAAAGTGGATCTAGCGATGTGCGCTCGGGTATCCACATAAACATGAACGACCAAACAGACTTGTTTATTGAATGAACACAGCTACCCATCACCAACAGCTAGCCTGTGCTTGCGGTCTCTTCTCCCTTACACTTAATAAATCACTGGTTACACTCACTTAGACTACCAGGACTGCTACCACACTCACCTTCTAATTCAATATTAGCCTTTCATTTAATTTAAACTGCTTGGTTTTAGGGCTCATTTATACTTCACGCTCAGAACGCGTACACGCCCGCATCATGGCTGCCACGTGTTCCCAGCATTCATTTCATGCGTCCTCTGTGCAAGTTCCCAGAAATCAGCGCCTTGCGCGCTCGTGTTGCAGTACCAGCAAAAACTCAGGGGGCGCAGTGTGCTAAAAGTCGGAACGTGACGTCAGTGTCTGTGTTTACTATCTACATGTGACAAAAAGCCTCTGTGCAGATCCTACGGGATGAATGCTTCGATGTGGTGAAGCAAAATGCCGGCATACAGATGCATTCATGGTGCTTTTATATTCAAGCGTTGCATATTCCCGATCGTAATGACACGATACATTTTAAAAGTCTCACATACCATCTTTTATGCCGTCTTTTTTTTTTTTTTGCAACTTAACAACAGCAACATAATGTATAGTGCTGTATTTGAGCCACTAAGAAAAAAAATAAAGGACACGGTGAAAATGTGTATTTTGTGATTAAAGTGGAAATTTCGGCTTTAATCTCGAAATGTCCACTTTAACCTTGTAGTTTACTTTATCATTAAAGCAGACCGTCGTAAGCGTCATCCCAGTTTTTAATTGCTACGAGCTTCTTGGACCTGACAGCTGCGGCAAGCAGCAGTAGATCACCACACAGAACACATGACATGTATGATATTCCAACTCTCTGCACATTTAGAATCTTTAGATTTGTACTTGATACCACTATAATGATGAAATGCATTAAAGTGTGTATGTTACATTTTACATATAATTTTGTTTAAATAATGAATACTGTTAATAATTACACACATGGGAGTGACACGGTGGTGGGGCGATAGCACTGCTGTCTCCCAGGGAGTTATGTTCCTGGTATTTCCTGCTTGTATTCCACACTGTGCTCCGGTTTCCTTCCAAAGATATGCAGATTTGGGGATCTGGTGCCGCTAAAATGACGCTAGTGTATGTGTGTGCTTGTATTCACCTTGCGATGAGCTGAGGCCTCGTCGAGGGATTGTTTCTCACTCGTGCCCAATGCTTGCTGGAATGGACACATCCCTGAATTGATGGATTTAATCAATAAACATAATTTTCAGAGATATTGCGGTAAGGTGTCATCAGAATTTAATGAGTGTTCTAGGCAATTCACAACACAGAGAAGCCGAACATGTTCTTACCGTGATAATATCTCGCACTGCCACCTGGTGGATTCCTCCAGATTTACGTAAAGTACGTGCGCAAGTATGAACGCTACAACGCTTGCATACCAGGAGCGTCCGCTGCAGCATCCGTCGCGTGAAGTATAACTCCGGCCTAAGATTCTGAGTTGGTCACTTCAGGCCCTGCCACCAACATCTCTACTGGGTTTAGTCTGGACTTCAATGTGGCCTGTCCAAAATTATAATTGATTCTTTGTCACCATTCTGATGTGTTTTTGGTCACTGTCATGATCATCTACACATCGCCTTCAGATCACAGAATTTCAGAATTGAATATTCCTTTAATTATGCAAGTCATTTGGGTCCTTAGTGTGATTTTTGTGGGGATGTTTGACTGACTAAGCACCACAATGTTTGACTGGTTGAATGAAGTTCTTGCGGAAACATAAAGATCATCACACCACCAGTTGAGCATTGGAGTTGGAGCTGAGCAACAATTGAACAAAGTTTTTCCCTACATATTGTACTGCATATATAATTTGTATGCGATAAATAAAATTTGATTTGACTAGATATGATCTGGAATGCTATGTTTGCTTTATGCCATGTTGTCCCAGTGAGGCCCAGATGCTTCACTGCGAGTGACAGATGAGCATTTACGTTTCACTTGGTTAGGAGTCGTCTCTGCCTTGCTGCTCTCCAATGAAGGCCATTTTTCCCACTCTTTCTGAATGGGATGGCATGATCACTGAACTTTTCTGAAGGAACAAAAATTTGCCATTTTCTATACTTTTAATGACCTTTTGTGTGATATTGGAATAATTCTGGCAAGATGAACACTCCTGAGAAGATAACGCTATTTTATTTAGCGTTGTCCATCTGAAGGTTGTGATTCTTGGTGTGGCCTGCTGGAGCCGCAGAGACTCAGAATTGGTTTTATAGCCCTTTTCCATACTGTTTTCTGATGTCTTTGTCAATGTCCTCCCAATGTGCCATTTTGTGTTTGTGTAAGCTTTCTGTCAGCAATGTAATGGCAAAGGTGAAACGTGTGAGCAAGGTGTGCGGTAATCAAGCATAGCGGTGTTCAGTCAGCGGACTCTTAGAGCTCCTTTCATTTTTTGTTGACTTTTTTCACACAGTGCCAGTTGGCAGTGGGAAAAAATATTGGATAAGTGGAGTTCAATAAAAAGAATATTTCTATTTGTTCACTCTGGTGCTCCTTTTTCTTAATGCTACATTGTGATTAAAGACCTGTAAATATTCAGTGTCAAATATTTTAATTAACAGATGAAATCAAACAGGAAGCGTTCAATTTTTCACTGTATGGTGTGTCCTGTTCAAGACCAGAAAAATAATACTGTTAATGTAACATCTGCAGACAAAGAAGGTTTGGGCTGTAGACACACAGAATATGAAACTGGGGTCAATGTGTGGAGGTAAATGTGAAACATAATCCAGCTAAACGGATTTGTACAGAATGTTCAAAAACAAAACTACAGTGGGATGCAAAAGTTTGGGCAACCTTGTTAATAGTCATTATTTTCCTGTATAAATCGTTGGTTGTTACGATAAAAAATGTCAGTTAAATATATCATATAGGAGACACACACAGTGATATTTGAGAAGTGAAATGAAGTTTATTGGATTTACAGAAAGTGTGCAATAATTGTTCAAACAAAATCAGGCAGGTGCATAAATTTGGGCACCGCTGTCATTTTATTGATTCCAAAACTTTTAGAACTAATTATTGGAACTCAAATTGGCTTGGTAAGCTCAGTGACCCCTGACCTACATACACAGGTGAATCCTATAATGAGGAGTATTTAAGGGGGTCATTTGTAAGTTTCCCTCCTCCTTTAATTTTCTCTGAAGAGTAGCAACATGGGGGTCACATAAACAACTCTCAAATGACCTGAAGACAAAGATTGTTCACCATCATGGTTTAGGGGAAGGATACAGAAAGCTGTCCCAGAGATTTAAGCTGTCTGTTTCCACATTTAGGAACATATTGAGGAAATGGAAGCCCACAGGCTCAGTTCAAGTTAAGGCTCGAAGTGGCAGACCAAGAAAGATTTCGGATAGACAGAAGCGAATGGTGAGAACAGTCAGAGTCAACCCACAGACCAGCACCAAAGACCTACAACATCATCTTGCAGCAGATGGAGTCACTGTGCATCGTTCAACCATTCGGCGCACTTTACACAAGGAGATGCTGTATGCGAGAGTGATGCAGAGGAAACTTTTCTCTGCCCACAGCACAAACAGAGCCGCTTGAGGTATGCTCAAGCACATTTGGACAAGCCAGCTTCATTTTGGAATAAGGTGCTGTGGACTGATGAAACTAAAATTGAGTTATTTGGGCATAACAAAGGGCGTTATGCATGGAGGAAAAAGAACACAGCATTCCAAAAACAACACCTACTACCTACAGTAAAATATGGTGGTGGTTCCGTCATGCTGTGGGGCTGTGTGGCCAGTGCAGGGACTGGGAATCTTGTCAAACTTGAGGGACGCATGGATTCCACTCAGTATCAGCAGATTCTGGAGACCAATGTCCAGGAATCAGTGACAAAGCTGAAGCTGCGCCGGGCTGGATCATTTCAACAAGACAACGACCAAAACACATGCAGAGGAACAAGTACAACGTTCTGAATGGCCATCTCAGTCCCCAGACCTGAGTATAATTGAAAATCTATGATGTGAGTTAAAGAGAGCTGTCCATGCTCGGAAGCCATCAAACCTGAATGAATTAGAGATGTTTTGTAAAGAGGAATGGTCCAAAATACCTTCAACCACAATCCAGACTCTCATTGGAACCTACAGGAAGCGTTTAGAGGCTGTAATTTCTGCAAAAGGCTAGAAATATTGATTTCATTTCTTTTTTGTGGTGCCCAAATTTATGCACCTGCCCGATTTTGTTTGAATAATTATTGCACACTTTCTGTAAATCCAATAAACTTCATTTCACTTCTCAAATATCACTGTGTGTGTCTCCTATATGATATATTTAATTGACATTTTTTATCGTAACAACCAACGATTTATACAGGAAAATAATGACTATTAACAAGGTTGCCCAAATTTTTGCATCCCACTGTAGGTATGGAGTTTGTGCTAAAGAAACAATCGTATAGAATTAGGGATACTGAGAGCCTTGAAATGAATGGCTGGAAAGATTCTGATGTTACGAGATGGCCCAGCACAGACTGTAGGAACAGAATGAGCAGGAAGGGGTGGGAAGCCATTTGGAACTTTGTCTGTTATAACTGACTGTGGACCCCCCAGAAATTTATTTTCTCCAGTGACGCGGTTTACTGGAGTTCTTGTTTTCCACTGTTCTGTTGTCAGCTGGCCACAGCTGACCGATGGCATTAACGGACGAGTATTGTGAAGTTTCATTAATGGCAACCAGTTTACAACTGCTTTGATTTCTGGCCTGTTTAAACAAATCTGCGTCTTTATGGGTATTCACTGATATCATGTAAACTTTGTAATTGTGTTTATCTGTGAACTTGTTACAGTACTCTGAGTCTATGGTCAGTAAAGATTGCTATACAAAAATTAGTTAAATAAAAAAAAAAAACACATTAGCAATGGTTTTATAGTTTAAAAATGATTAAAATCCATTTTTAGACTAGCATAACAGAAGTAACAGAGTGCCCAACCCTCCATAACCAAATTATCGACTTGATAGGTAAAGACTTACTTTTGGAGATGCCAGTTTATTTGCCATGGCCCGTCTACCCTGCCTTCTCAGAACGATTTCCTCTTCGCTATCACTGCTGCTAACTACTGGTGGAAGGCATAAGGAGAGAAAAAAAACATAAAAATATAAAACCGGTGTATTAACCATTACTGCAACCGTGAATCATGGGACAGCCCACTGGGGCTCTTTGTTACCATCATCCTCCAAAGCAAACGCAAAGTTAGAAGCCAAAGAAACTCTAAAAGGAATGACAAATGAAGCCTTTTCAAAAAGGCCCAAATCCATGCTTTAAAAATAGTATCGCCATTATATGCACAACTCACACTCACTTAAAACAAAAATTAAATATAAAATTAACTGAGCTTCTTGCATATACACTCACCTAAAGGATTATTAGGAACACCATACTAATACGGTGTTTGACCCCCTTTCGCCTTCAGAACTGCCTTAATTCTACATGGCATTGATTCAACAAGGTGCTGAAAGCATTCTTTAGAAATGTTGGCCCATATTGATAGGATAGCATCTTGCAGTTGATGGAGATTTGTGGGATGCACATCCAGGGCATGAAGCTCCCGTTCCACCACATCCCAAAGATGCTCTATTGGGTTGAGATCTGGTGACTGTGGGGGCCATTTTAGTGCAGTGAACTCATTGTTATGTTCAAGAAACCAATTTGAAATGATTCGAGCTTTGTGACATGGTGCATTATCCTGCTGGAAGTAGCCATCAGAGGATGGGTACATGGTGGTCATGAAGGGATGGACATGGTCAGAAACAATGCTCAGGTAGCCCGTGGCATTTAAATGATGCCCAATTGGCACTAAGGGGCCTAAAGTGTGCCAAGAAAACATCCCCGACACCATTACACCACCACCACCAGCCTGCACAGTGGTAACAAGGCATGATGGATCCATGTTCTCATTCTTTTTACGTCAAATTCTGACTCTACCATTTGAATGTCTCAACAAAAATTGAGACTCATCAGACCAGGCAACATTTTTCCAGTCTTCAACTGTCCAATTTTGGTGAGCTCATGCAAATTGTAGCCTCTTTTTCCTATTTGTAATGGAGATGAGTGGTACCCGGTGGGGTCTTCTGCTGTTGTAGCCCATCCGCCTCAAGGTTGTGCGTGTTGTGGCTTCACAAATGCTTTTCTGCATACCTCGGTTGTAACGAGTGGTTATTTCAGTCAAAGTTGCTCTTCTATCAGCTTGAATCAGTCGGCCCATTCTCCTCTGACCTCTAGCATCAACAAGGCATTTTAAGCCCATAGGACTGCCGCATACTGGATGTTTTTCCCTTTTCACACCATTCTTTGTAAACCCTAGAAATGGTTGTGCCTGAAAATCCCAGTAACTGAGCAGATTGTGAAATACTCAGACCAGCCCGTCTGGCACCAACAACCATGCCACGCTCAGAATTGCTTAAATCACCTTTCTTTCCCATTCTGACATTCAGTTTGGAGTTCAGGAAATTGTCTTGACCAGGACCACACCCCTAACTGCATTGAAGCAACTGCCATGTGATTGGCTGATTAGATAATTGCATTAATAAGAAATTGAACAGGTGTTCCTAATAATCCTTTAGGTGAGTGTAAATAAATACTGTTTAGACACTTATTGAACAATAAGATTCAGTTATAAAACTTATAAAAGGCTCTTACGTATATTTGGCAGTACTAGCTTCCGATTCGGAGTCCTGCTTGCAGAAGAGCGCGTCTTCTCAGAATGTTCCTCTAACAGGAAGGCTCTTTTGATTGAGCCTGGCGTTCCTCTTTCCCTAAAGCCTTCAGAAGCTTCTCTCTTTCTTTTAAAGAATGACTCTCTGTTCCTGTGGTTGGGGGTCTCAACAGCTGAAGAAAGGTAAGATGGTGAGGAAGGCTGTGCTAATTCCAGCTGTTGTTGTTTTTTCACAAATAATGGGGACATCTTAGACACCTGCTTTATAACAGAATTGCTAACACTTTTTGTTGGTGCATGGTGACTCAAGGGGGTTGAACTTTTATCATAAAAGTCAGCTGTAGGTGTTGATATATCAAAAAGGTGACCATGTTTCAGTGCAACATCACCATTGCCTGGAGAGCCAAGTTTTTCTGGCGATGAGTAACTGGTTGCAGGATTCAAAGCCTCTCTCTCAATGTCCTGAAGCTTTTCTGAAGCCTCCTCATCAGAGCTCTCAATAGAGAAGCCCAAGTCAAAGTTCACAGAAAAGAGTTCATTTGAGCAATCAAATACCTCTGCATCCTCTGCAGATTTGTTCTGCTCAAGCTCCTCAAAGTCAGTGTCTTCATGGTACTCTATATGCTTTTCTTTTAAGTCAGGTTTTACAAGGTTATGTTGATTTGGTTCCCTGATGGATCTGCCAGACAAACATGAAGTAGCAGCCTCCGGGAAAAGATCATCATCTTCAAACAAGTCCCTGCTATCATTTTGCTCCATTAAACTAGCGCCAGTCAAAGAATGCTCTGTGCCAATTGCTGCCCTCTTCTGTTTAATTTGTCTGCCATTGTCAAGATCATCCTCACAGATGCTTTCAACATCAAAAACTTCATCCCAGCTTTGACAGCTAAGCATCTCACTTTTCTCCGAGTGGTCACTTAAAGATACAACTTCTTGCTGTCTTTTGGGGCCTGTATCAAGTTCAACAACAGATTCCTCATCTTCATGATTGCTATCAGAATTTTCCACCAAACAAAAATTGACAGGTGGATAATGCATCTGTTGAGGACTCCAGGCCTCCTCTTCTACCTCAGGCTTCGATTCTATTTTAAGTGTATGAGGAGGAGACTTGGCCAAAAAGTCTTTAACACTTGTCAGAATTGACTTTACATTATCCTGAAGGTCTTCAGCTATATCTGCCTTTACAAATGTTTTTTCATTTTGCAGATAAAACATATTAGAAAGATCTAATATGGCTTCTTCATGTAAACCAACAGATGAGAAAGTAAAGTCTGATTTTGGACTTAATCTTTTGTCTTCTACAAAATGTTCCATGGCATCTAAAGATTGGGTCGGGGCCCCTGCATTATTGGAAGTATTAAATTTGATCTTTGATGTGGATACAGAATGCACCACTTCCAAGTCATCTGCAGACTTACTGTCCAGCAAAGCCCAGCTGTGTGAACCTCTGTGGTCTACAGGACCTGGCATGGTGTCCTTGCATGTTTTGCTATATGACGGTGCAGAGTTGCACCTCAACATGGTCCTTTTAGTGGAGTTCCTTGTGTGCAACAAAAGGTCTTTCTGTACTACTCCAGATTTGAAAAGCCCATTCACATTGCATTGGTCCAAGTTAGATTTCGCCTTTGCTTTTTTATTCAAGTTTCTTCTGTCACCTGTACTGCTGTTTTTCCTAATGACATCTTCTGAGTGAAGATGTGGCATTAGCTCCAGAGCATAACGGCATTCACCCTGTCAAAACACAACATGACATATTAACTGGACAAGGATACACAGCCATGACGGCTAGCAAACATAAAAGGACACACTTTGTATATATACAAAGATACAAAAGATAAAAGACACACTGTATATATAATCCATATTTTTAACAGAGAAACTAAAACTGATAAACTACTATATGAACATTTTTCTTTACTACTCATATACTTTTCTGCAATTATGCTATAATTATTTAGCAAACAGTCTGCTTCTAATTAAATGTTATCACAAATAGACTTGAAATTTACACCAGCTGCTTCAGCCAGTTATTCACAGTTCAGCATAAGAAAATGGCTTACAAGGAAATGTCGTTTTGACAAAATGCACTGTACCTATAACTTCAGTCAGAACAGGACAGATGCAGTTCTTGAAAATGGTACAAACGCAAGACTCCAATATTATGACTTACTTGTTTTCAAACAGAAAAGATTAACTGAACCATCTTCATCTTCTTCCTTCATCTTCTTCTATGTTTGAGAGTTGATTATTACTGATAAATATGATTTTCACCATTTGATTATATATTTATTATATTGGCTGATTTCTGTCCTTGTTAATTGTTAGCTTTTGCCTTTAGCACTCTAAGAAAGCCTTTTAATTAAAGCTTCTCTATTTGTAATCCTACTACTTTAGCACAAGGTTAAGTATTAATAAAAGAACCAGTATAATCTAATATGGCAGAATCCTGACTTCTAGGGTCTTATCAGTAAGTAGCAAGGACAAAAAGATGTGAAACTAATCACAAACGTCTGTAATTGACAAGTGTAAGCATCATCTGTAAGTCCGTCATATCTATTCATATACATGCACAAGGTTCGAGCCGCATGTAGACGGAGCTGGAGCATTTTTGCGGGAATGGAGTGAATAAACTGTGCGGGCCGTGCAGTATCGTACTTTGCCTTCAGTGTGCCATTACACTGCAGCTCAATCACCTCCATCTGAATCTGCACAGGCGCAGTTTCCACATTGACGGCAAATGGGATGCGAAACAACTCAAAATTCTTTTTTTGTTCTTCAAAGTCACCAAAGTGCCGTGCGAACTCAGTGCGCTCAGTTTATCAGCAAAATGCGTATTTGGGAACACCGTTGCGCTGACTTGGTTCAACATTACTTGGCAACAAGGAAAGTGGGTCAAGTTGCACTGGTGCATTTGTGTCTCCCATAAAAGTAGCTTCACTTGAAATCACTTTGTGATTTTGCACAGGTAAAAATGTCTGCTGAAGTGTCAGATTCTTCTTTAACTCTTCTGCTTTCTGTATCTTGTGCATTGCATTCAGGTCTTTCAGGTTATCCTGATGTTTTGTCTCATAGTGCCGTCTTAGATTAAATTCTGTAATTACAGCCACATTAGCTCCACAAATGAGACACACGGGTTCAGTAAACATATACTCAGCCTCCCATCGGTTTTTAAAGGCTCTATGTTCAAAATCACCTTTTCTCTTCGGCATCGTGTGGGCTAGCTTCACAATAACTTGCAGCATCATAAGCTAGACTTGATTAACGTGGTAAGTGTTCGGCAAGGCAGCTGAAGTGCTGCATTATGGGATCTGTAGTTTATTGTATTACCAGCGCTTCATCTCCCCGGGCCATTAATAACAATAATACAGTATATAAATTGATCTCGGGCGGATTAATTACGCCGGGCTGGATGTGGCCCGTGGGCATTGAGTTTGACACATATGGACTAAATAGAACTTGAAAAGATATATTTTTTCGAATGTGATCGAGCAATTCAGTTCGAGTTGACGCGCACTACAGTACATCGAGCCCGCGTGCTATTGTGGTTTTGCCTGTGTGCCTCAATAAGTTACCCTCCCCTCGCTCTTACTTTTTTACCGTTTATCTAATGAATACACCGAGTATGGCTTTACCAAAACAATCATTTTTGCGAATAAAGTATCCATTATTCATAAAGCTTCAATTGGTGATCTTGTCTTTCTGCGTTAACCGCATATTTTTTCATATGTCTCAAACCAGGGGATGCGAAGGTAAAATGAATAAAAATGCGTGCGTACATACTCAGTGCATCCCCTCTCGGGAATCAAACCTCGGACGTCGACGCTAGAGGCGAAGCTTCTACTATTAGCCACGCGTGTGGTTTATCTATTTGAGCGTAGCAGTGTAATTCGGTTTTTGTTCAGCACTCTTTGGAACTGTTGCTTTTTGTCTGCGCACTGCATCAGTTCATGTGAGCCGCTGAATATGGTTTTATATGTCACTTGCTCGTTTCTAATTGTTTCGCTGCTTTCTTAATTATATAATGCATGTTTTCTTAAGCGCTTTTTCGAGCTCTTCCTGGTTTTCTACTGCGTAATTACGGGAGGCGTGATGATGTCACACAAAACTCCGCCCCCCACGGCTTTGAAGCTCAACTCCATTACAGTAAATGGAGAAAAATAGCTTCTAGTTATGACCATTATGCATAGAATTTCGAAATGAAACCTGCCCAACTTTTGTAAGGAAGCTGTAAGGAATGAGCCTGCCAAATTTCAGCCTTCTACCCACACGGCAAGTTGGAGAATTAGTGATGAGTCAGTGAGTCAGTCAGTCAGTGAGTCAGTCAGTCAGTGAGGGCTTTGACTTTTATTAGTATAGATAATGGTACTCTACGGATGGCTCTCATCAACAAGTACTGAAAAACATGTCAGAGATTAAGAATAAATTAATACAGTACAGGTCCAGAAAATACTGCAGAGTAAAAAACTGAAGCCTGGAAGAAGACCCAGAAGAAGGTTAGCGCCTTGACTATGCCAGTCTAAGCTATATTGTCTAGAGATGAATGAACAAAAATCCTTCCTAACCAGTAATCAGTGGGCAATGCTGGTAGGACCCTTCTACCAAGGACTTCAAGCTGCTATTGTAGGTTGATCATTTTCATTTCCATCAAACGATGTGGCATCCTTTCGTTCCTAACACATTACCCAGTCTATCTCAGTATAGATATCCAGGAGGATTTCTTTTTCCCATTGAGATCTGATGTGTTTTCAAAGTGTTCCTTTAATTTTTTTGAGCAGTTATATATATATATATATATATATATATATATATATATATATATATACACACATACACACACATACACATATATACACACACACACAAGAAAAAGCAGGTCAGCACGTAGACAATCCAGCCTGTCTAAGTTTAAAGCAAAGCACATTGAGTTGTACAGTTTAAGGACATTTAAGATGTCACCACTTGATTTCAAACAATCTGCCAAAAATAACAGTATGAGATAAGCAGTTCTGTCGAAACTTGACTAAGACGACAGCAATGACTGAACAAGTTTAAAACTCGTAACAGCCATCCTTTGATACAGAGACGTACCGTCTCCTCCACCACTCAGAATTTAATTATTTTAAGCACATTAATAAAGCCTGAGTAACGCCGGCTTTTCAAGTCTTAAGTAGGTCAGCGAGACCTGCCCCAGTTGAGGCAGTCAATGGTTATGTAAATGTTCCAGATTGACATTAGGCAACGCTTAGCATATCAAAAAAACAAATAATCAATAAAAACACAATCAATGAGGAAATTTTATGAATACCAAAGAAAAAAATACATGCTTTTTTACCTACAGTATATCATTGTTTTGGTTAATGGTTTATATTTAATGTCCAATTAGATGAAGTAGATCAATCTATTTTACAGTATTTGTTATATAATACCATTAGAACCAAAATATTACTAAAAAAGGCAACAGATCTGTTTTTAATTTTTTAAAAACAAAGCCTATGTTTCATGATAAATTTCACAGTAATGCAGCAAATATGCAAACAAACCTAAAACCACTTCTAAAATTCCTTGTCCGTATAAAATCACTGCAACAAAGGAGCTTGGACTTTTTCCAAAACACACTTATAATTTGCTCATTTTGAAAACTAAAAAGGACACATGCACGTTTTTTATTTGCAGATAAGCAGAGTGTCTTTACAGTCACATACCCTTATAAAAACACTATTTGGGAAGCGCACAGACCCCTTTCATTTGGCAATCAGATTATATTTGCAATGTTTCTTAGTGCAATGTCTTAATTTGTCCATTAGTTTTCAAGCCCACATAGCCCAGTCTGCAGTTAGAGGGACAGGAGCCCATTCTGGCAACAAATGGTCCCTGGCAGGACAGGGGCCA